>NC_065506.1:15164164-15181312 GCF_006386435.1 Epinephelus moara | reverse complement strand
GAGTGATTTTACTGTTACAAGTCCCAGTGATGTTATACTCTATATCAGCACTCACGGAATGCCTCTCGTCCAATCAAATTACTCGGTCGGAACTAACCGTTGTATAAATAAATATATATTTAGTTCTAACTAGGAGCTAATTTAGAAAAGAAAATTTTGGTTTGGTTATACTATACTAGGTACTTATACTATATTGACTGGGTATAATAGAACTGCATTACTAAAAAGAGACTAAAATACAATTTTCATTGACTAAAACTAGACTAAAATGTCATCAGTTTTCGTCGACTAAAATGAGACGAAAATAGTCATGGATCATTCTGACTAAAATAAGACAAAAATGCTCAGACTTTTAGTTGACTGAAACTTGACTAGACAAAAGAGTATAAATGTGACTAAAACTAATAAAAACTAAAATGACAGTTTAACACAAAGACTAGACTAAAACTAAAATTAAAACAGGCCGCCAAAAACAACACTAGGGGACACTACTTTGCACAGACGTCACGACAGAAAACTACAAAATTTTCCAATTTGACGTAATGTACTATTTTACATTTCCAACACAGTTTAACATGGGTGATAATCTGACTGCGCACATACCTGTTCTCAATTCACAGCTCAATTCCCTGGTTGTATTTGCTGCCAATTAGGGTGGCTATGTTTGCTCTGCTGAGCAATCCCAGTTTACCGTGTTGCCCTGCTGCTTTCATGTTTGGTAATCCTCTCAGGAAGACACCTGAGATCCTGATGGTGTGTTCTTGACCACATATCATCCCCTCCAAATTACACACACAGAGGCAAAAATAACAAGCTAACAGTAAGCCATTTTTTTCCAGGTTAAAATGTGAAATTATTTTTACCCGTGGTTTAGTTTATAACAATGTCTCATGGCTTGTAGGCACAAAAGTGTTTAATCTCGATTTTTTTTAAAGGCAGTTTTAAATTTGTGCTGTAGAAGTGAATCCACGTCAATCATGACCACAGTTACTATCTTCTTTTAAAATAAATAGTACCTTCTGCCAACTAGGAGCCAATGACAACAACAGTACTTGGCAAACAGAAAGTCAAACTGCTGTGGCAACAGGCAATCAGCCCCACATGGCATCAAATTTGTGCCATTTGAGCATACACACTGTTGTTTTCCTACACTGCATGGGAACACAGTGAGTGTGGGGCAATCTCCACATAATGGCCTCTTGAACCAAGAACATTTAAAACAACATTTCAAAACTGTATTATCCCACCAGTGAGCAACAGCAGCAATCAATGATTTTTAATGCCATCCATTAGTCCAAAACTATATTAATTTCTAAATAAGTACCACTAAAACCACACTTTCTGTTGTCAGCAGGTGGAGCTTTGGCTCACTTGTTCCAAATGACCCATTGCCTCTAAAAATGACCACACAGAAAAAAATCGATTTCTCACTAAACCATATTTAAAGTAACTCACTGATTAACTCTCCAGTGACCAGACAAATTAAGATACTTGATCACTTAATGTGACTGCTACACAAAGCAGTCCCACACCGATTTTCAACATTGCCCACAATGTCTTTTTCAACCATAGACTGTATAGACTTACTGCCCCACTTTACACACATGAAGCTAAAATATCCCAGAATACAGCTGCTGCCATCTTGCTCTGGTGACGTCATTCGCAGCCAGAAGGTGTGCAGTAGCGATCTCTACAGTATCAAGTTTTCCGCCCATACACCCGTCCAACCAATCTCGAGCAGCACTGCTGAATGTGAGCCTAACAATTGGCTCACACAATTGTCAATCATGATGTAAAAATTCCCCTTTCATAGCATTTAATAACCAATTAAAACCACACTTATCAGACACACAAACACTTGAACATGCAGCAGCGTGATGAAACTACCTTAAATGACAGAAACCATCTTTGGGAAAAATGTATGTGTGAGTTTTTAGTTTGGCCCATGTCCCGTCTACTAACATGGAGAGGACAAGCTTTATGACCTATACTGCAGCCAGCCACCAGCTGGCGATGTTTCGGCTTCACTTTAGGGGAGCTGTCCTGTCGTCCATCTTTAAATACAGTCTATGATTTCAACCTACACATATTACAAATCACAACGTTTTTACTTTAAAAAGGGATACGTCATCCCCCATATCCCCCATTCATATATTAATTACGCACCCCAAGTTACATTAAATTTGTATTGAAAATGTTTTTTTCTCCCATGCCTCTGTTGAAAGAAGAATCCAAAACTGAAACAATTATTGACAAATTGATGCCATTGGAGTCCCCGTTGAAAACAGCAATTAAATCACAACAGACGGCCCTTTCTGACAGACAACAGTTTGCCTTCTTTGGATTCTTCTTCCGCCAGAGGCATGAGAGAAAAAAAAAGCTTTCCTCACAAATTCTGTGTCACACGGGGTGAGTAATTGACTTACAAATGGTCATTTGGGGGTGGTGAAGTATTCCTTTAGCATGCACAGAGATAACACAGACATCAGTCTTGAGTTCCTGACTAAACACAGCATAAAGACTAACCGCTGACTCACATGGGTCCACATAAGCATTACAAACTGGAATCCAGCTCGTAAGTGTCTCACTAGAATGCCTGAACTGCCACCTCAGACAAAACCCCTTGCAGTCCATAAATGTTGCTGAAATGACTCATGGGACAAGCTAGCGTTCTACACACAGCTGTTCATTTTAGATCCATTACAACAGGGCCTAAGACTTTGTTTTTACTCAATTCAACCTTTGATTTCACAACCTGGGACAACCGTTCAATCTCAAACCCCGGATGCTCATCACAGCTGCAGCTGACCACTACAACCATTGGAAATCCTAATTAGCCACATTCACTGCGGGGGAGTGAAGAGTGGGCAGCTAGCCCCTGATGCCTTGCCTGTTCAGCAAACACACTATCAGCAGGCTCTTCACACATCAGTGCACATGAATAGCACGGTCAGCCTGTAAGCATCAACACAGGGCTGGATGTTGACACAGACAGGGAGAGGCTCGTTGGTATGGCTGTGGTTCATGGCCCCATTTCAGTCAAGGACCTTTGCAGATGGGCAAACGGTCTGCCTAACCAGAGCTCCTACACACAGGACACAGGTTTTGTTGTCACCTGCTGGCTGCTGGGGGATAGTCGAGGCAGTACTCGACACACAGGTTGTGTTTTGGCTCAAGGGCATAAGTTTGGTTTCAGGAGTGGGAGTGGGGGTGGGGGGGCTAATGGTCTGCTGCCAGTAAGAGGACAGTGTTCAGAGAGATTTAAATGAGTCACTCAAACTTTACTGTAAAATGGTAATCATTCATGTGTTTACTACACCAGGGTAAATGCAGAAAAGGTGGGGTTGGAAAGATAATACCAAACAACACTGCTGTGTTGTCAGTGGAAATGAGAAAGATTCAGATTTGACAGCAGTGGGCCATGGAAAACAAGAGTGTTCTTATTAAAAAAAAAAATGTGGGAATTTTTCACATGTGCATGTTTCTAGTTGGAGATAATCTGTTTCTGCTGCACCCAACAAAATCTGTGGAGTCACTGGTACATGTGTTGTTTTAAATTTGCTGAATTCCCACATAAATATGATCAAATAGGAGTATGTGGGTGCTGGAAATCATGTCTTCCTCGTAAGTGTGTGCAAACCATGAGGAAATGTCTGTTGCTTTTGCTGCTGGTCATATGTCACTTGTGGGCCAGGAGGCTGTGTGGATGCTGCTAAGTTACTAGCCAACTGAGGTCCAGGAACCGCCTGAAGCCTGTTACAGCCAGCTAATGCATTCTCCCAACCTCCCCCTCTGCTTCTTTTCTCCCTCTCATGCTCTTCCTCTCTGTCTCTTTCCCTTCCTTTCTTTCCTAAGCTCCTCTTCTTTTTTCCATGAGCTACTGCTTTCTACATCTCCCAAACCCCATCCCCCCTCCCTCAAGTGCTAACCACTCTCCTCCACCACGCTCTTTTCTTCCCGCTTGCACTCTCACATGTGCACATGCACACAGACACACAGACAGACACACAGAAACTGTGGCAGCTACCACAACAGTGTGCAACCTCCCCCACACTCCAGCAAGGCAGTGTGCAAGTGCCTCTGGCTTGCCCTGACCCACATCTTGATATAGCCCTAAGTATGCTTACAGCTAAGTCCTGAAGACACTCCTGCCACTCTTAGCCTAATCAGGCCTGACCTGCTGTCGGCGCACTGGGCAGATAGACAGGCCAGGCTGGACAGACCATTATCATTTTCAGAAAGCTTTCAGGTGGCCCTAGGTACAGCCTCTCCACCACTGATTGCAGGTTTCCTACCAGAACACGCACATGTTCTATCTGGGATAATTAAACATTAAATGAGGGGCTAGATTCTGGGCTATGCCGCACTGGGAAGAATACATAAATTCTCTTAATGTCAGCACGGAAATGTTATCCATTAATAAAGCAGACACAAGTGCAAATATAACATCTAATTAATTTCCACTGATCAACCGTCATCCTCCAATTCCCCATATTAATCTAAACTTTGAAGAAATTGGGGTAAAGAACAGAGTGCATAGGGTGTGCAGATATAAATTAGACTAGGACAAAAAGAATACATTCAGAGGGTTGCCCTGCTACAGTAAACCTAATATATAGTGTCATGTTAATTTTTTAAGAACAAAAATATTGACACTAATAATTAAGTTTGTAACACTGCATTACCTTTTCCTCCTTGCATTCAACAGGTGGTGGTTTCTTGAGCTCATGTCCCCTTTCCTGACTGGAATCGACCCAAGAACAGTTGGATTCATCCTGCTGGCTCAGAGCAGCCTCCAGCTGTGGCAGTAGGTCAGGCAGGAGGTCAGGAGACTCCAGGCCCCCCAAGTCTTCCTCCTGAGCATCTGATGGCAGGAGACTGTCTCCCAATTCTTGATATCCATTAGTGTTGATGGCCCCGCAGCTCTGAGGCTGCTCAGAGGGCAGCTGGCTAGCCATGCTAGGGTAGCAGTTCATAGACTCACCAAACATCTCAGATGACTTGCAGTTTGCCTGGGTTTCCCCAGAGCAATGTAAGGCCCGGAAAGGGCATTCCTCTGCCTGGCTAACCGGGGTCCTCATAACAGCTGTGGTTGCAAACTGACACACTGTCCCCGAGAGCTCAGGCACTGTAGAAGTGAGGGGTTCAGTGCTGGTGGTGGGCATAGACACTGAGGCTGTGGACAAAGACTGCTGACTGAGACTGGGCATTTCTGGCTCTCCAGGGTAGGAAGGGTATTGAGCAGGTTGGTAAGCAGTGGCAGAACTGACTGAGCATGTGGGCAGGGAGTGAACCATAGATGACGAATGCATGGGGAAGGGCAGGTTAGAATCTTCCGATCCTGATCCAGAGAAGGCTTGACCTCCCCTGGCCAGCTGGTAGCTACCCTGCTGCTGCTGCTGTGGTTGCAAGCAAGTCCCACTCAGAGAAGCATTTTGACCATCCAAATAAGACTTACTTGGCATAGCCCTTGAATGGAACCTTGGTCCTCCAACAGTAAGTTGGTGCTGAACCTGCTGCTGAGCATGATGACCTTGCTGTTGGCTCCGAGATTGACCTCCCTGGTGGAAGGAGAAATTATGATGCTGCTGTTGCTGCAGGGACATAGTCTGTGTGTTAATTTGTTGGTGCTGGCGTTGGTTTAACAGCTGTTGCTGATGACTTTGCTGTTGTTGCAGCTGCTGCCGCATTCTGTGGTGCTGCTGCTCTTGTTGTTGATGACACGGGCGGTGTTGTTGCTGCTGTGTTTGTTGTTGTCTGACATGAAGTTGCTGGTTGTGCAGTTGCTGCTGCTGATGACAAAGCTGTTGTGGTTGTTGAGATAAAGGGTGGTACACATTCCCATTCCGATCCTGGTTGCCCCACATTGGACTACCACTGTTACAGAACAGCCCATTGGACTGAGGTACTTGGGTCATGGCAGCATTATGGTACTGGCCATGCTGGTCTGCAATCACGCCTCCACCTCCACCACCTGTGCCCCCAGGTCCAGAAAATGCCTGCACCATAGGATTCTGTGCTTTGATGCCAATGTAGTGACCCATCTGCTGACTATAAGCAGGCATGGCTTGTTGGGTAGTAACTGGTGGCATCATGTCTTGGTGCTTCCCTTGGTCTAGAGACTCCACTTGGAGGGGCTCGAAGTCGGCACTGAGGTTTAGCTCATCCACAAGTGATGGTGCCGAGGGGAAGCCATCCTCATCCAGCCCTTCCAAACCTCCAACAAAGAGGTTAGGGTCATTAAAGAAGTCCATGGCAGAGCCCGGAGGGGAACTGGAACCTTTGGAACTCCACTGGATCCAATCTGGTCCCAATGAGCCTCACTGTGAGCTACAGCATGTCCATTATATTGTGTCCCTTTCCAAAAACAGAGGAGAAAAAAAATACAGTACAACATTAATATGAGAAGATGGAAACTGTGCAATCTCACTATGAAATTTATGGTCTACGTGTAGATCTGATTACAGTTTGCAAACAGCCTATAAGATACTCATTAATATAATCCAGCAGTCACCACACCACCCACAAATGAATCATTTTCCAGCAGAGGTGACGTGGAAACTTATCAAGTATTTTTTCCCTGTGATATTTATTGTCCAATTCATCATCAGTGATACATGTTTGTAGGCTACTACAATTGCATGAATGCCCTTCCAGTGTCAAAAAAAAAAAAAAGCAGGTAATGTCTAGGTCAGAAGGGTCGGGGGAAAATTTGGTACCGTTAATTACCCATCAGCAGTGCCTTTTATGTGTGTAGCAAAGCAGCTGGTGCAAACCAACCGCCAGCCACCAGCAGGTGCCTCTTCCTGTACCCCCTCCCCTTTCACACACACACAAAACGCACCTCAACCCCCCACCCCCACCCCCACAACCAATGAAGCGGCCTGCCCTGCCGCTGCAGAATGTGTGGGAGGTGCAGACAGCTGATAGAATTTCAACAGCTAGGGCCAGAGGCAGATGAGGTTCTTTGAGCGTGTGTGTGTGTGTGTGTGTGTGTGTGTGTGTTTGAGTGTATCTCTTCTGCAACCGCAGACCAGCGGAAGATGACAGAAGCTAACCCAGGTCAGTCATTATATGCTGACTTGCTATGCACACAGGCAGGCACACAGGAGCATGAACAAACACAGCTATCTATCCAGTATTTTAGTATAACTTGTAGTAGTGTTAACAAGATACTGGAATTGGTCACTGTGATACTGTACTTTGAAAAATATCATTAATTTGATATTTTTCAATACCATTTTTTGATACCATGGGGAAAATTGACATTTTGGGCATATCATTTTATTTTTTTTATTAAAAGATAAATTTAAAAAGGCTTTAACATGATGATGACTTTTCTTGATTAGCAGCAGACAACTGCTGAGTTACTATAGTAAATACTCATTAAGAGAAAGCGAGAAAGTGCGGCTTGTACTAGTATATCGTTACTACGGAAAATGAGTGCTGAAGCGGTTTCCGATATTCGGTCTCGGAATATACTGATAAATCGATATTTGACAACACTAACTTGTAGAGATACTTCTAGTTTCACCAACTACCATATTTAAACTGACAGTCGAGCTGAAAAGTGGCATAGCAAAGTAGTATTTTCTGTAATTGTTGTCTTAAATATGCTGGGTGTTGGTCAGTTTCTAAGTCCATAACTATGGCAGCCTAAACCGTATCATGTGTGATACGTAAAACATGGGCCAAACAAATTATTTTTAAAATTACTTACTGTGAAGGCAAGCGATGAGTACATAAATAACACTGTAATGGTGGACATAGTGTCCATGTGCTGTGGCAAATACATAGGTGGCTATACTTCCTTAAATCCTATTACACATCCCAAGGACACAGACAACATTAATTTGTGCAGTCTGCCAGGTAATCTAAAAATGCAACTTTTGTCAGGATTTTCATAATTGAGAAACATTAGCAATATGCCTGAGGTTTTATATTAAAATGTGATTTGAATTGCCAACCTTTCAACATTTAGGCTATGTTGTTAAAGGGGGGTTTTGGCTAAGTGTGTGAGAGTGTGTGGAAGGAGGGTGGGCATGACTGCGAGAAGAAACCAAAGGATCTTGAGTAGGCCCAGGGAGAACACTGAAACTGCATACAGAAAAGCCCCAGCCAACCAGCAGGTCAGAACCCTGAAACCCTGCTTACCACTGCATCATGGTGCTCTCACTCCTGTTCTGTGGCTGACTTGCAGCTTGTGAGTGTGTTTTTTTTTTTAAACAGTGCATGATTTTAAGTCTCACAATATTTTGACACAGATCATAATTTGTGACACCTGTGGTTCCTCAGTTGTCATATCACTTATCTAATATGACAAGGAGCACAAAGCCTACGTTTTATCCACTGACTGAGCTGTTACAAGGCTCTTGTAAGTATATTCTCTTTATTTTACACAAATCATATGGTTCTTTTTAGTGTTGTACAGGCAGGTCATTAAACCAGAATAGTTTCTATCTTGTTTGTCAGAAATTCTGTTTAAGACCGATGACAGGCTATAGAATGCTGCTGGATAAATCCGAGTGCTGTGCTTCACACTTCATTCACACCTGATGTTATTAGTTTATTTAATTTGCATCACTGAGTTTTTTTGTTTCTAGCCAGCAATTCAGAGTGTGGTAGAATAATTCAAATGACTAAAAACATTACGCCTAAACCAAAGTTAAACCATAAACTGAACAAACATAGGTAGGAAAATGATCCAACAACATCACTGCCTCCAGTTCCCTCAATGGCTCACTGTCATGCTATCACACACATACCTACATACTATATCACCCTCCCCACCAACCACCATCAACAGGTCCTAAAAACAATCTGTTCACACAGGCATGAAGTCGTCCGTGTCAATTTGGGTTGTGCCTCCAACTTTGTTTACTAAGCTGTTTAATGGGTAATCAGGTTTATCCTGGTTATGTTCATATTCAGGATATAGTGTTTACATGAGCACAGAGAAATCTTGTTATTCATTCCACATATACATTACAGTTTCTTTCAAAGTACACCAGCTAGCATATTAATGTTTCTCATAAACAGAATATGGTGTTTACATGCTCATAAATGGGATACTCCAAAAACCTGATCATAAACAAGTTATTCAAGTCCATGTACAAACAGTCTGAGAGGAGAGATGATATTGAAGAAATGACAAAGGAAAATGTGCACAGTTGCCACATCTCAGCAGTATAAATAAACATTTAATGATTTTTTTTCTATGTGCTTGGGTTTCTGATAATAATAATTCTCATTTAAGATGTGCATTAATCATTTAGATGATAGTACTGATTTTGTGGCCATCACAAGACAATGTATGAAGTATGCTTGTGTCATCATTTAATAAACATACAATGAGTTTAATTTTCATGGCATAGTTTTTGTTGTTGGTTTTTTGGGCATTTGAAATGATTCCCAACCCAGATATTCTCTTTATGGTGACAATCAAAGTAAGTCTGAGACGAAGCCAAACCCGAGTTGAAAGCTGAGGCGCAGCAGTCCATCCAAGCTGGATTTACAACAGTTAACTGGAGGTAAAGCTAAACAGTATGTGCCATATGAAAACTGAACTGTTATGGGTTTAAAGAAATAATATCATCTTCCTCATGTGCCATGACTCAATGTAGCATATCCCTGAGTCTGCTAGCCAGGCCTCTGCTAACCTTTAACGCTCCAAGCCTGGCCCTGAGACACAGACCAGTCCCCTCAGCCTTCCAGCTGTTTCCTTTATCATCATGACGTTGTGAGCACCATTGAGGCACGTGCAGCTCAGGCCTAATATCAACAATAAGTGCGTACAAAGCTGTCCTGAGGTCGCCATTAAAGCCTGGAACTACAAATGGCCACTTCTGCGCACTTCAGTCAAACAACATAAAACCAACAAGTTGTAGCTAAAGCAATATCGAAATTGCGGCAACATTAGCGAGGACTGAAGTTAGCCATTTTGGGAACAAAGTGCCATTGTGTGCTGTAACTAAAGGCTCATTTAATTTAGTATCACACTCAAGACTCTTTAAATGTTGTACCTGGCACAATGGTGACATTAGGCCTACCATTTAACACACGACAGCGCGCTCGTCGCGTTTCAAAGGTTTGAATAAGTTTAATAAGGAGTGTCGTCTTCATTAAGGAGACACCGGGCTCACCTCTGAAGTCTCAGCATCCTCTTCATCTTCAGCCCAGCAATGGCTTCAGCTCCTGAGTGCGGTGTTTGGTAAGCCAGCGAGGCGGCAATGTGTTGCGCTACTTTACGCACAACCGTCGGCCAAGTTGCAGCGATATGAACGCACGCGGGACATTTGATTTGAGATGTTAATTGGTAGCCGGCTGGCCGCGAGCTGCTGAGTTGGTCGCACGTGCTCCTCGCCACAGCTCCACTTTGGAAACCACAGGATTCAAAAGGTGTCGTGACGCTTCCACACTGAGCGAGAGGAGGAGGGGGAGGAGGGGGAGGAGGCCGGAGACACGGAGAGGTCGACAGTGATGGTGTCCATGATAATACAACTACTTCGTTATCCTCGCCCGACTTTCGTCTTCATTAACGGTGAAACTGCGGACGAACCGGCGCTGCTGACATACACCGGTCCACATAAGAGTGCGGTGCTAACTGGCTGAGCCCGGCTGGTCGCTGTCAGTTCAGGACCACCGTGACCAAGAACCACTGATGACTACTTTGGGAGCCACGCACATTTCCATTTCACCCAACCGGCAAACTGTGAGAAAGTCCGACGGCATTTGCGTCTTTCTATAGAAACTTACGCAAAAACTAGCGCAGACAAGTTTGGCAAGTGTGTTATTTGTACCGGGAAGATCCACACTCAGCAAGGCGGTGTGTCATAAGACAGCTGAGGCGAGCCTCCCTGACCGACTGTCAGCAATTTGACAGCTCCCTGCCTGAATGAAACACAAACCCTCGAGTCCGAAACACTCCTCACACAAACCACACGAAGAAATATAATTTCTTACCTGAAGCGAACCTCAAAGTGCAACTCCAGACGTGAAGGTTGAGAGATCGGTGAAGTTGTGACTGTGTTGTTAGTTGTACTCCTGCTGGCGACAGCGGCTCTACCGCTGCTGCTGACGTGACTGTGATAACACCGCATTTGCATATTAGTGACCTCCTCTCTGATTGGCCCGCGGACAGTTTGCCACAATTTCACCTTTCTTTGTGAAATTAAAATCGCCCCCCACAGTGGGTGTGCTTTGAATCGGTGGCGCCCCCAGCCAGCCCCTGAGAGCGGCTGATTAAATCGTGGTTCATATGTAAAGTCCTTATGTTGACAGAGTGCATAAGATGGCCGCGTACACGCCAGAGCCAATCTGGAGAGGTTTTACTTTCGCACATGCACCGGAGTCTCTCCTCAATGCAAACATGACAGGGGTGGGAGGACTGCTTTCCACTGCAGGTACATATCGACCTCTGGTGGCTGACTGAGATAAATACTGCCCTGAATTAAATTAGGACTCCACTCATCTGTCGTCCTCAGTAGTGTCTTCATACTGACCTCATGCAATGTGTTTAATGGAGAAGTACTTTAATGTCCTGGTTTTGCCAGTGACCCCAGGTATTCTATCAATTTAACATCCTTTGATTAAAAAAATAATTAACAGAATACTGTCTGAGTAGTATCCTCCAACAATTTGTGAGACTATGTACAGTTGACAATAGCTCAGGTAATTGTGTAAATGAATGTTTGTGTGAAGCTTCGCCTCCATGTAGATGTAATGTACCTTGACAAAAGAAGACTACTTCCTTCCTCCTTGTCCCTTTCCCTTTGTTGAAGAGCAGTTAACACCTAGTGACAATGCAATCATGGAAAACAATGGGGATGCAAACTTAAAACTAGAAGAACTTAAAAGTCTGTGCTCTGCAACAGGTATTTCAAGCATGTAAAACCACTTTAACCAATTCAAGTGATGACAAAAATTCCAATCAAGACAGTTTTTGATCGTTTTATTGATTTCAGAGAAAAGCATTAAACCTCACGCCATCTATGCAGCGATATCTTTCACAAACCGGAGCATGAATGGTACCGTATGGAACACATTAAAACTCACACGTTTGAAAATGCCAGCAGCCCAAATGTCAGTGTGTGAAGTACACTGAGATTTTGTTACGTCCTTGCCTTTCGCAGCAGCTATAAATAGATCTAACAGGTTTCAGCACCATATCTGCTTCTAAAAAGGCTGTAGTCCTTCTGGAGTTCCCACACATTATTAAAAAATCCACCCTTTTCCCCCCAAAATCCTTAGTTTGACAATATTTGCATATTGAAAGTGGCTGTTCAACATTATTAACAACTAAGCCAGAGCCCTCCTAAGATGATGACATTTCTCTGGCACAACAGAAAAGATGGATTCTTGCAGCTGGACAATAATCTGTTTTGTGCTGCTCAGAAACTCTATAACAACAAAACCTTATCAAAATACATTTCTGTTTTTCCTTCTGACTTATGTGGGAATCCTGCCGTGATTTATTTGACTTGTGATGATATGATCTGTAAGAAAGCTTAAGTAACATTTGCAAAGACAACCAAAAAAATCCACATAATAAATCCAAGCATCAATGTAGACAGGTCTCTAAGAGTCAAAGCTTAGCACGGCAACCATTATTTACACATCAAACCTTTAATAACCGACAGCCAAAAAGGTACATAACACATTCAAAATGATTTAAAATCAGACAAAATAAAATACAGGAGCTTACTTATTTAGATCTCATTTAAAACCATACCTGCCTGCTCTGCTTTATATATATATTCTTATATATTAGAAACTAAGACAATAGTTTACACAGTGGGATTAAAAAGAAATCATTGTCCGATAAGAAATATAAAACATATGTCTAATTGGGTAATGGGAGAGGTGGCATTTAGGAGGTTTCATTCACACAGCTGTGACTGACAACATTCCAAGTCTGACAAATAAACAGTCCTGAGCCAACTTCAACGAGTGGTACAGACCATGTTGTCCACCATACTTACCATGTGAATGCTTTACTCAAACTTTTCAGCTCCTTTTTGGGACAGTTTGTTGTATCACCGAGCCCAACATGTGCATGGATCTGAAAATCTAAATGAGAAAGCTCTTTGATTGCATTACAGCCTAAATGATGTTGCTGGGACATCCATTTGTCATCGTCGATTTACATATGATACAAACTTTGTTTCCTTACTCTAAAGCTGTTTGAGGAGACGCCTACAAAGCTTTTAAAGCTGAGCAATAATGTGGAGATTTAATATAAAGTTCTCCCAACTGTTTCAGGGATCCAGTTCACATAAACAGCTGAGGCGAGCCAGTGGCGTGGCATCCCATGCATGTGCCTCCCTCTAGTGGCTGCTGCAGTGACAGCGCAGGTTCAGCTCTGTGGAGGACTGTCGTCTTTGCTGAAGGGCTGTGTTGACCCCGGCTTCACCCAAGATAGACCTGACACCTGCGTTCCCTTGTGGTGATCCTCAGGCCGTCTCTAGAGCAATACAGGCAAATAAGTAACATGACAGGAAAAGCTCGACAAATCAAAATGCTTATAGCTCAAACTTGTCAACCAAAACTCTGAGATGGTCAACTAAACTGGAGTTTGTTTTAAAAACTTACTTTGTACGTGAACATCCGCTCCTTTGCCTCCTCATGAACAGCTGGGTTCCACGGAGAAAAACTATCACAATGATAAGAGTGGCAATGTAAGTGAGAGACAACTTCAGAGTCTCAACACACACAAAGGATTAGGGGGTGTGTTTTCTTGTGGTGGTGAAGGTTCTGGAATGTTTGGGGGACAGTTCACCAACCTTATTGCGTAGGGATCATCTATCTTGGGCTGGTCAAAAAGATGACTGTTGCATAGTTTCACACTATCCACCACTTTGCTTTTGAACAACTGCACGTCCTTTTCATATCTGAAAGGAAAAAAAAACTGTTAGCTTTATGACACATGTGAGACACAAACTGTAAATAAAGCCTAAAGTAAATTTAAACCTTTTTCTTGTGGAGGAGATTTAAAGACTTGCATATGGCACTGCAATATGAAGTACCAAAAGAAAAACAGAGCTTCATGTACAAAGCTGCGACAGGCAGCTGGCAAGAAAAATGACTGGAGTTCCTGGTCCCTTTTTTAGATTACAGATAATGAATTTAGCTTTTTTTTTTTTAGAATTTAACGAGCAAAGACCTGGGGCCTGTATCACAAAGCAGGATTAATGTCTTAGCGAGGTAACTTCAGGGTTAACCCTGCGAGGTAACTTCA
Source organism: Epinephelus moara (assembly GCF_006386435.1). NCBI lineage: Eukaryota > Metazoa > Chordata > Actinopteri > Perciformes > Serranidae > Epinephelus > Epinephelus moara. Next base: position 15,167,076 of record NC_065506.1, on the reverse strand, counting down.
GGGTTAACCCTGGGTTTTCGGTCTCATGAAGCCGGTTCAGTTCTTATCGGGGTCACCATGGTAACTTACTCTGAACGGCTATTCTGCTCCAGAGTTCAGGGTTGAATCTGATCCTATAAAAAGCACCACCCACTGGCCAATCAGCTGTTCGGAAAAAATGACTCCACTGACAGAAATGCAGCCCAGTCATGACGGGAAGTTTAATTCATTTGATTGATTTTGATTTGAAAGTTTATTTTAAACATTAAAAAAGAAAAGAAAGTAACAACAACAGACAATGAAAAGATTGTTCAAAAAGGAGTGGAAAGAAGTCGAACTTTCATCCCACCCCTTCATAAGAAAGAAACTGATAATTGGCGGACACTTAATAGCACCATTAATTAGTGCCAACATTTTTTTTCTTGGAGGAAATGATCCCTGTTAAAGATAATGGGCCTAACTGACAGCTTTGCTGCTGGAAATGTGGAAAGTAGCCTATCATGTCTACATTTCATGGTGTTTGAGGGATATTCCTTTTTGGTTTTTAAAGAGGGAGACTAGGTATATTTTTGCGCAGCTGTTAATTTCTAACACAGCTCAATATCAGGATGATTGTATTCAGACTATCAATTTGGTGTTGATTGATTTAATTGTGGCGTCAGCTTTAAGCTTTATTGTAGCATATATAACGTTATGACAAAGAAGACCAATTTATCAGATGCAATGATGTTAGACGATAATTGTAATACACGCAATTCATCTGCGCAGCATTGATTTCATGGGATTCAAGGGTGTGATCAGGTACAGGTACAGGTACTGTAGCTACTTGAACCAGTGATGAGTAATTTAACCTACACATAATTTTATTTGCTCCCTTGTGTTGTCTTGATTTTTCCCTCTCTCCTCCTCTATTTCTTCTTTCCTTACCCGTTTTTTTTCTTCTCTATTATGTGATTTCATTGATGTTTTGACAGGGGAATTTCTTTGATAAGCTTTTAGTGGCTTCTAACCTCTCCGACACTTTTCTTTTTTTAATCTTGTAAATTTTATACTGTCTGTTTTTGACATTATGTGCAAATAAACTAATCTAAACTAAAACTAAACATTATTTATCCCGTTATGCGTTGCCACGCATGTTTCCTCCTCCTGCAGCTGCCACGGTGTTGGCCTATTCATGTTGCTTTTCTCCTCCTCATATTTTAGTAGAATTAATCTCTGATCCTCACGAGAAATACTTTTTTTTCCCCTCACATACGGCGCTCTGTGAGGACGCTCAGTGACACTGCGCTTCTCTCATGATTGTGATTGGTCCGCTGCGTGCGCGTTCACAGCTCTTGATAAAGCAACCCTGGGTTGAGTTACCGAGTTGATATCCAGCGTCGTGATACCGATTATCCTGATTGCCATTGTTAGGGTTAGTCAACCCAGGATAGGTCTGGGTAACCCAGGAAAGGTTGATCTCGCTTCATGATACAGGCCCCTGTACACGCTGTTCATTATATTTCTGGTTTGTATCACCTTCTATAGTAAAAGGCAGTGACAAATAAACTGTGATGCTGCTGCTGAATTATACTTACAGGTGCTTCTATTAATTTGTCCTTTGCATTTATATCCATGAGGTGATGCCAATTAACTCTCTGCATATTGCAAGACAATTTAACAGCACCGCAACCTACATCCTCCAAAATGATCATACAACCACGATCTAATAGAGTTTTACCAAAAGCTGAGGATTATAACCTTCAGGAAGAGACTATTTACTGCAGGACTGCTGTTTAAGACTGCATTTATTTAAGCTAGGTGTACCTAATAAACTGGCAACTGAGTGTATTTCACAGCAGACATTTCAGCATGTCAGCAGGGAAAGCACAGGTGTACCTTAGAACATTAAAAAAGGCTGCATTCCATTTAGGTGAGCTAGTTTGAGGGTTCTGGTATTGAGCATGCTGGCTCAGTGGAACACCTGATTGAACTGAGCCAACATTCATGAAAAGCCTGTGTTTTTTCCTGCTATGACCAGTCAAAATGTCAAATGTCAAGTGACATGTATGGAGGTGTATCATATTTGTTCTTTTACTCTTATGATGTTATTGTTATGTTTGTAGTGTCTTGTAAGCCCAAGGGTCAAGGCCATGCAGGTTGGACACCTTTTGACGCACAACACTTTGAAAAGTAAATTTAGCTTACCATAGGTATGCTCCATGTACTGATTAACAATCTGCTTAAGCATTTGACATTTGTAACAATACTTCCTTGTGCCATACAACCACTTACGACTTGATCAAATACAATTCTGCTAAATACTCAGTTATGTCAGTGGCTAAAGAACCAATACAATGAGTTTAGATTTGCATTTTAATTCTATTCAGCCTAGCAATATGTATATTGATTTATTGATTAATTGGGATCACATTAACAGCAAAACTGTATCAAAACATCTTCCTACAATCTCTCACACTATGCTCAGTACTTCTGGAACATACGCATTTTCACTAGAGGAAAAAAACCCTTAGCATTGGAGCAGCAAGTCTGTGTGTCTTCGGGTATTCGACACCTCAAACCTTGTTACATTTCCCTAAAACACAGTTGTTTCAGTCCTCCTGGCTAGAATTTATTCACTTTGGGGAAAGTGGTATCTGTGGCAGCTCCAAATTATGCTCAAGGCATTTTACAGTGGACAGCTTCTGCACCTACGTGGAGCATACAGTGGGCTTTGTCTCTCTCCCCCTGATGGACACGTTTGTTATGACACACTCACATTTCAACGATCACATTTAAGTCCTCCCAATGTTTTATCCCGCCCATGGAATTACACAGTATGTCCCACCTGCCTATCCCGTTTCACTCAGAAATACGTCACGAAACTGTTGCTAGATTCTCTTGAAATGCCGTTGTATGTGGACTTAAAATAAATAAATAAATAAATAAATAAA
>NC_065506.1:15127428-15162428 GCF_006386435.1 Epinephelus moara | reverse complement strand
GTTCGTTTATTGCTATTTATCCCATAAATAGCTTACTGCAGGCGTCTCCAAAGAAGGTGCGAGAGCCACTACTCAGCAGGCAGCTGCTCAGCTGGCAACTGAGAGGCACAGAGAGACCGTGGGGATAAACAGTACCGAGAGCCATCATATTTTTTACATCTAATTCCGTGAATTAAGGATTAATTTTGCCCAAACCAGACCTGATGATTGTTGGAATACTGGACTAACTAACTAGACGACTAACAAGACCAACTAAAATGGTTTTGATGAGTTTTATTTTGTTTCCATCAAGTTTGAATTAAGTGTATTTTACAACAAGTTAACGAGGCAATAAAGTTGATGTTAGTCTTAGTTCAATGAAAGAGAGAAACTTGGGTGTACGGTTGTATTTTTCTGTTTAAGAAGAAAAATAAGGGTATGAATTGGCCAGCACAGCGCTCTCAAACTACTGAGGGTGACACTTTATGGCCCAAGTCAAATGACTACAGCAAACAGTTCAATGTCCATTCTACTCATTTTATTTCTATGGTAGCCACATTTTACTGGTGTATCTATGAAACAGGCATGAACTTAAAAGAGAGGGTCCTTACTTAGTGCTGATTTGTAGGATGGCTGGACATAAATTCCAGGGAGTTTCTGCTTAATCACTAGTGTGCTGCAGGTCACAAGGCAAGAAGACACATCAATACATTAGAGAGAGAAACATGCATGGAGCTTAATTTTTTCTTCTTGAGCACCAAACCAAAGGGATACTTTGAACCCAACTTAATACAGACTATACATGTATGTAAATATAAAGTGCTAATAAACATATTTTAATTAAGAACTCCTGATAAAACATAGAAATGTGAAAAGTACCAAGGAATACAGCAATCACAGTGAACCTTTAATTCTGATGGTAATCCAATACTTACAACTCAGCCAGCAGAGAGTACTCCAAGTAAAAGGGGCCATAGGAGGCGTGTGTGCCATTTGCTGACTGGGCTGGGGTGCCTGTCGACGTAGGCTTGGTAATGGGGGCTGCATTCTTAGGAATGGGAGGAAGCTGCTTTTTGCCAAAAGGAAGTCGGGCTGGGCTGGCTCTCTGTTCACCGTGCCCACCCTTCTCCTCGCTGTCAGACCTCTGCTGTTTTGTGTGAGAAATATGACAGGATTCTCAAATAAATAAATAAAAATAATAATATCCAGCTATGTGAAAAGGCAGGCACAATTAGACTTAAGAGCCAGATTAGAGAAGGCTACTGTTTATGAACCATTATGCACACTCAGTAGTAGACTAATGGCCCAGAGTAGTAACCATGTGCTGTGACCAACCTCTCACATTACACTGCCCATCTGGTTTGCAGCTTATCAGGAAGCAATGTCTAGACAAGAGCACTTTCAAGTACCACTATCATTGTCTCTTGCTGATGCTGTTCAAAATGATAGGAACAGTAACAGTATACAGTGTCACTGACAGACTGAGCACACAGCAGCAGGATGCCAGGAATGCACCAGGAAGCTGCAGTGAATGCTGCTGATGACTAATACAAGTATGCCAGGAATGTTTGCATTGAACAGTGTGGCAACAGAACAGATTCAGTCTGCACATTCATTGAAGTCTGACTTGACGGCATAATGCTTGAAAAGTTCCTCTGACTAGGCAGAAAAAAATTAACTCACACCCAAGCTCAAGGTACACCATTTGTCTACTTCTTAGCTCAGCCAGGTTGCACCTGCATGCTTAATATGTACCTTCCTTCCCCTTTGTTTGTGGGAATTCAGTCTGGCACTGGCAGATTGTATGGTATTTTACACTGTCATCAAAATTTATAATTTTTCAGTCATATTTATACTTGAAATGAGGAAGCTAACAGATTCTACATTCAAATTATTTTCCAAGAAAAATGAGTAGCAGACAACACCCTTTTAACAATTCCAGTTTACCAAGATTCCTACGAAAATGAATACAAGTGGAGACAGGTGCAGGAAACGGAGACCTCTGATAGATACAGGCTGGTGCTCAAAGCAAAAAACTGTAAATGGTACTAAAAACATAGCCGGCTTTCTCAAATATCAAACAATTGTTGTCTAAAACTTGAAACAAAGCTGTGACTGGTGAGTGCAAACACATCATCTTCATATGTACAGAGCGCTGGTGACACTAATCTAGTATAATGATTCATAGGGAGAGAAGGTCACAGTTGCTGAGCATAAGTCAATCGGTTTAATCTCCCCTGCTTTGTCAACAAACACACAAAATTTACATTAGATGGCATGAGACCTTAGAGGAATCCAGTTATTAAGTCAACAGACCACAAGATCAGTACACAGTTCTCAATGTAAAATGACTTGCTTGCTTGATCTGGACAGTGAAAAAATGCCAGTACTATCATAACTACCATGCTAATAAAAATAACATTAGGTTGAATGCCAGTCTGTCATGTGCACATTATGTTGCTCATTTGTGTTTACCTTACGACTTGTATTGGCAGACATGCTCCAGAAGGGGTTCAGGTTCATTACTCATTCAGAGGTTCAGATTGGTGTCCCTCTTTCTATGTAGGTCCTACGAAGAGTGCTGTCCGGGCCATCCGCTGCTGTGATGGAAAAAGACACTTGACACAAGTATTGCCACAATGGTCAAACATACACACAAACAACTTGGAGAACATAAACACAACTAAACCCTTAATGCTGATCTAATGTCATCTTGCTAATACTATATCAATAGATTGTTACACCTTGACAGCTATCATTTAAATGTCCCAACGTTAAGTGCAGACAGCGTAGGTCCTCCTCCGTGAAGATTTTTACTGAGAGATTGTTTGGGATAGGTTAGCTTAGTGCTAACTCAGCTGTTTCATGAAGCATGCTAGCAGTTGTATTGTTGTCGACGTTCAAATAGTCTATTGTATAACTAATGTAGGCTGTCGTGGGGTTGCAACACCAAAGATCACTGTTTTACTTTCTATAAAATCTGCTATTAATACTGTGGTATTCCTGATAGTATATCGAGCAGTCGTGTCATTCGCCAGTACAATGCTAACGTTACATTAGCAAACACTATGAACCTACGTTAGGTAGTTAAAACTGTCGTTAACGCTAACTGTCCAGCTGGCAACTGAAAATCTGGTTGAGTACTATTAACAAGCTTAAGACTAGTTAACGTTAATGTCCACACACTGACGTTGTCTCAACTGCTTCCCTATCTCTCTTAACGTTATATATAGCATTAGCTTATAATGCTACCTTTGACGTTGCCAACAACTGGAGGACTCCTTTAATTTTTAGCCCTTGCAAATGAGAAAGCTTAGTGATGTGACTCACCGTATTTACTAGAGAGCTGTAAAAGTCCTTTTAAAAGAGACGTTAACGTGTGTCTCGGTCTAATTTTCGCAGAAACTGCTCAGCTGCTCGCCATTCCTTTGGGTGTCATCCCGGCTAACTGGCTAACATCGGCTAGCTAAATAATTTGACAGACATAGAAACCAGAGGTCAATCTAACTTAATGAGGGGCGTTTCCGTGTAGAAGTACGGATTCTCATTGGTCTAGGGGATAAGAGCCCTGTCATTTGATTTGCTGGCGCGTCCGTCACGTGAAAGGGAATGTGCGCTTTGGCTTTGTCGGGGGAAAAGTAGTGATGGAACCAGGGTTTGCTGTCAGTCAGGTAAGTACAGTTGCCCTATTTTTCTGTAACGAAAGAGATATAGAAAATTAACAAACGGTTAAATACAAAGAAACATTCGATTTTTCATAGCAGGAAAAGCTCAGGTGGAACTAATAACATTAACAATGGCTCAGTTCCAGTCCATCAGTCCAGAATGCATCAAACTGGGGCTTGTTACTGGCTACATTAAATGAATGCACTTGTCGTTAGTGTTATTGATTACACCTGTGCTTTTCCCACAATGACATGTCAAGATGTCTGAAAAAGCTCTAGTGGTTATGGAGTGCTCCAGGGATGACCTTTTTACTGTAGGCAGACATGGAAGTTAGTTTGCTCTGGTTCCCTCGTAGAAACTAGCCAATGGGATTTTTCAATTGTATTTTGGATTATAGCAGAAAATAAGATCTACAGTATGACAAACAAACGTTTATGGTACTTGCATGTTTTGTTCAGCAAGACAATCGTCACAAATTAACACCACTGTAATAGCTTTGGCAGCCCAAATGCAATCGCCAGAAGTAAAAAGCTAACGTCAGGCTATAAACGAACTACACCATGGTAACATGACTTAACTTCACCACAATGATGCTGTTAAGCCATGTTCAGCGTGATGATGTTATTTTCTAGGGTGATTTAGCCACTTGTTAGCCACCGCCTTTGTAAAACCAGGCCTCCAGGAAAGCAACTCAGTCTTTAGGGGTGGGGAAAAAAATCGATACACCATAATAGAGTGATTTTTTTGTTTGGTAATATTGTATCGTCACACAGTGCCAATTTTTTTTGATTGTTTTTTTTTAACATAAATTATTAATATTACAAATACAAATTAAACTTTAGGTAGCCTACTAGAATAATCTAATCAATTGCTTTTTTCCGTCCACCAGATACATTTTGCTGCTGCTGTGAAAACAAAAATTGTCTGGGGTGAGATGAACAGACTAGTTAAAACAGATAATTTACCGTGGAAAAAAGTAATACATCGCAATATATTGCAGTATATTTTATCGCAATATTCAGCATATCGTAACATATTTAAAATTGCAATAATATTGTATTGTGGCTTAAGTATCGTGATAATATTGCATCATGGATCCTCTGGTATTCCCACCTCTATCAGTCTTACAGCAATTTTTCCCCAGTGGCCACTTGCAGTATTGCAGTGAAAAAAATTCTCTACGGCCCAGAGAGCATTTTCCCCCTAGGCCACAACTGTCAAAGAGACATCTATAAAACTGTTGACAAGACAGCTTGAGTTTGAGCTGCAAACTGGTTTTATATATGTAAAGGTTCCTTAAGCCAAAAAAAAAGACATTTAAAAATCTGTGACATCATCACAATGTAAGAGCCAAGTGGGAACTCACAGGCAGGGCCAGCAGGAGAAAGACTACTGCGCATATTCAGTGGGCCGCATACCATGGAAGTAAACCTAGAAGCTAGAAAACTTTTTTGGCGAATGTCAGGAGATCAACTACATTGGAATGACTCTGCGCCATCTTGGTGTCCAGTAGCTAGTTATTATTAAAATCTTTAAGACACATAAAAGCTTAAAAGGTGATGAGTGGGGTATTTACTGACGCATTTTATGTCATAAAACAACATGTGAAAGTCTCTTAAGCTTATATTAACCACAGACCTTATTTCAGGCATCTAAACAAAAACCCACTGACTTTAAGATGAGACAACCTTTGTGCAAAAAAAATGCAAACTCATTTCTGGGTCTTAGGTCTCATTCCTAGAGCACCCTATGTCTATCACCCTGTGGCCACCCTGTCATATCGACCATGTTTTCATGAATTGGCTTTGCTAAGTTGTAATTCAGTTCTGTTTTTTGATAGTTTTTTAATTTCCCCAAAAGTGTACAGACCCATTTATTTAAAATAAATCTACCTAGCTCTTTCTTTGAGATGGTTAATGTTTTAAATGTTTTGCACTTTATTAGATGTATGGGCTACATTAAAGGTTGAAAAAGTATTGAAATAGGCCTATATAACTTCATGTTAGAAATGTTATATGTTAAAAATGATCAGTTAAGCTTTTTCAGCAGACTTTATTGTTAATGTCATAGTTAAATGATACTAATAATACAACATTTTTTATGGCTTAAAAAGTATCTTTATCATAGAGAGAACTGCGAAGATGAGGGTATCTGGTAAATGAGTATCTTTTGTGGCTCTTCATCCTATACATAATCTGTTCAGTTTTTATAAAAGATATCGGAGACTCCCAAAAGTGCTTCAGGGTCTTCTGATAAACATGAAAATAAAACACACTATTCTATTGCCTTAATTTGAATGTTTCGGTGTTCTGCACAGCAAAAGTCCCTCGAGGGTAAGATGCATCCAAGCCATCTGTGTCACACATTTCTTACGTTTTGACCACGCTTCATTGGCAGTTCATTCTGCTGATTGATTGATTTCCTAACAATTACCCCTAATTATTTTTCTGGGTGAGAAAAAAAAACTAATTTAATGCATGGGTGACTGCATTAATTGGGAGAAATGACATTGTCCAAGTTTCAGAGTAAATACAAATTATTGACTCCATTATTGTTATCTGATTGTATATTGTCCCAAGTACACTTCACTGACAAAGGTAATTAGTGTCCTGCTTCTTTATTGGGGCAGCCAACAACGCAAGGTCACCGTCACTCTTTTGACATGTACAAATCAAAGACCACCTCAAAACAAATAAGTTTATGCCTGCTTTGCCTTCATCGACATTGAGACAAACTGTCTGACACAAACAAGGATGCAAATATCCACACCACTGCTTTTGTAATGAGTTTTTTGCCTTTGCCATTGATACCTTATCTAATCAACTATTGTGACCTTGTTTGGTCAAACAAATATACTAATGAATGTAATTAAAGTGGGAAGATTGGATTAACTAATTGAATATGTGACCCTAAGAGCTGGATTTTCTTTTATACTGGACATTTTGCAGCTACCGATATAGGTGGAGGTCAAATACCATACCCTTCCTGGGCATTTTTTTTTTTAATTTTAAAGAAATGTTCTTATATATTAAAAAGAAACCTCGGTGCTGACAAATGCAAGGTGCAGCTGGGAGCTACAGTACAACAAATCTAGTGCACACATTTGAATAGTAAGTGTCATATCAGCATCAGATCCCTTTTTATATTTGCCATGTAGATCAATGATGTCATGGTTTATTTTATCGTCTGATTGTTTCCGTCTGAAAGATTTATATACTGTGGTTTCGGCAGCATTTTCCAGCTACATGCCTTCAGCTGGCATTCAAATTTAACATGAAATATGTTCCCCTCTGTCAGTGCATTTCTTCAGAGAATTTTAGGCCCGCTGATTCAGGTCCACAATTTGGTTTAAATGACAGTTAAAAATTACAATTGGCAGTCCCTGGTGAAACCTGTCTTGACAGAGCACACATAAAAAAGTGAAAAAAGATGACTCCACGTCCAGATAATATGCAATAACAATGTTAGTTTGAATAAAGAAAGCCAAATCTAGATTCAAATGTAATATTCATTTTAGAAATATGAACAACTGGGGAGTAAAGGATACAGAAAAAAAACATCAGCCAAAGCCTTCATATAGCAATAGTCTTTCCTTATCCCTGAGGCTATGGCCTGGCTAAAACCTCAATGCAGCAATTATTTGCTGTAATGACTGCAGTTCAAATAAGCCTGGAGATTTTATTAAACCAAATGAGAGAATCATCTGTGTATTATCACCTTGTGATTGACAGTGACAAGTGTTGGGCAGGCTCGGATGTGAGCATGATGAAGAAGCTCTTGGCAAAGCTCTCGATAATGTTACCCCTGATAAAGTTTCCTGGAAAACCTCAGCCAACAAATGGAGAGGGAAAGCTCCACGCATATTAATTCCAATTGTCAGATCCCTCCGGTGGGGGAGCGGGGTAATCTGGCAGGCAGCCCCGGCTGCCCCTCCATTCACTGAGTGGCATTTTACACAACTAATGAAAAAGAAATCCATTGTGCTGATCATATGCATAGATTTCACTCTATAATAACGATGAAATAGAAATATTCATAATAAAAGTAAAGGTCACTCGCTGCTGCAGCTAAGCTTCCTAAGCTGCAGTCTTTGCAATAGCAGTTGTCAGGTTACAGCGATAAAATAGGAAAAAGGGAGACGTCAAGTTTTAACCCCGCAGAGGCCAAGAGGTGAGACACTGCCACCAAGCTACGACATACTGTAGCCTCGTGATCATTTGTTTATCCTTCTGCTACACCAAACCCTACATGTCTGTTCAAAGGTGGATCCAACAGGTCAGCCTCCTCCAGCGTCCAACAGATAGGTTAAAGGTCAGTCATACAGTTGTGATTTACATAGTCCTCTCTCTGACGCACAATACCAAAGCTAGTGTCTACATTCTTTGGGGATTTGTCTAGTCTAGTTAATAAAATACATGGAAATATGAACAGCCGCCTCTCCTCTCCTCAGCACTCCCATCCTGCCTATCTCTGTATGTAGGTCACCTGGGCTTCTTCAGGCATATGAGCAGTGGAGTACACGGCTGGAGAGAGGCATATCTCACCTCTGAACGACATTCACAGCATTATTATTGCCCGCTGCGACTTCCACGCTGAGCCCCGTCTTCATATGCATCACACATTGGCATTTATTAGTGCCATGCACTAAGTACAGGCCATGTTATTGAATTTGAATATCAGCTCCTAGCCACATTCACAGGCCCTGGAAATATATTATATTAAGATGAAGCAATCTCATTTAATAACACCCAAACTAATAAAAGGAGAGCAGATTGGAAATTAAATTTATGAATATTGCTTGGCAGCAGGAGTGATCCAAAAAAGCCCAGCTTGGTCTGTCATATGCAGATATTTCTCTAGCTGTAAGCACAGGTGTTGGAGAAATTTCTGACTGTCTACTCATGAGTGCAATGTTGAGGCAGCAGATATGTTTCAGTCTTTTTGTGTTGGTCCTCGTTCAGATGTAAGAAGCCATGCTATGGGCTACTTCACTCGAACTGGACAGGAGTGTTTTGATCAAAAGAAACAGCATGTATGTGATAATCATTCTCCGTATGATGACACGTAATAGGCCGATAAGGATAATAGGCCAGGATGTGATAATTAACAGTGTAACATTTTGATGCCTTTATAGCACTGTGTGTTTGAGCTCAGCCTTTATGTTGTTAAGCTGTTGTCTCCTTTAAACTGAAGGTGAACATTCTGGATACAGTAGGAGAGTCCCATTACCACAAAAGTTATTTTAAACCAGTGACAAAATATAAAATATGTACCTGGCCAGCTACTTGAAAAGCTCTTTTCCCTTTTTTTTCCTCTAAAATCTTGAAACACCGGCTTTCTGAGGTGGCGTTGGTCCAACGGCAGTCATATCAGTCTGTGCCAGAGCTCAAATTATGGAATGCCACTTCTTCACTTTACTGACTCCGCTTCACACGAGCCCGTAATTTTCCCTCTTGTGTCGTTGATGGACAACATTCTGTCGGCCAGTGTTTCACCGTTATGTGTGCGTGTGTGTGTACAGCAGCCTTTTGCCAAGACATCCGACGGGCCCGGTCCATCTGTGTGTAAATGTTGACTCCCGGTGGAGCTGTGACTGTCACTCATTGCCCAGCCTGTGTAGTGCCAGGCATTGATCGCTACATATATCTTGCTCTGTACTTCCCAAACCTTCATCAACAGATGCGGCTGCAGAATTGATTAGCAGCGAGTCAATGACCAAATCTCTTTGGAAACATTTTTATTTATGTGTGTGTTTATGTGGATAGCTTAGAGGGCCATTAGTGGGATTACCTTTGAGGCTTGGCTGAACAACAGATGTTCAAGGACGACTCAATCAATTTGACTTACAAGAGGCTGCAGTTGCCGGAAACAAGTGATAAGTCTGTAAGGGGGAAAGAGGGGTTAAATAAAAACAGTTTGCTGTGGTAATACATAGGTACAGCAGAAGAACAGCTGAATTAGACTTACAGTTGGTGCATTATTTAGAGTGAGATCATTGACAGGTGCCCTAAGACAAAACAAAGTTAATGAAGGAATCATCTTGACATTTATAAAATGATCAAAAGTATTGGTGGTGCCGTTTTAACTATTGGGAGCTTTAAGCCCATTAAACTTACTGCTTCTATACAAGCTTAAGTTATTATTTTAACTCACCCATCATTTGTTATAGAAAAATACAGGTAGTAGTTTTTATTAAAGTAAAAGAAATCTGTAGAGCTATAAATCATATTTATGTGCTTGGGTCTATGCTGAAAATCCTCATTAATATAGCTGAGTCATACACAAACAAAGTTACTTTGGCCTTTTAATATAATAAATACATATAGCACAAAACATGTTTATTAAATGGATTTCAACCCAAGCAAAACTGCACGGGTATAAGTAAAACATTTTCAATATAAGCAGCAGCGCCAGCCTCCAGAAAGGCCCGTTTTAATTTGTGCAGAGTAGTGCATTCAATTATACAAGCATCTATATTGAATTCAAATTAATGTTTGATATGGATATTTTTATTATATTTAAATAATCTCGATTCAGCACAAAATGTATTATTTCTCAGAGACGATCATGTTCTTTCATTCTTTTCAATTTCCCCCTTTCCTCTCATGAATCAAGTAGCAAATAAATGTGTTGCGGAGACTCGCGATCTGCCTTTCAAGTCAATGCTTATGCTTCCTTATCTGCAAACTTATTAAAATTAAGTCCGAACACAAAATGGTATTTAAAAAGTTTAAGTGAAACAATTTGCATTGGGAGTGTGTGAAAATGCTAATGCATTCTCTCACTAAGCCCCACAATCACTGTCATCCATTTCGAGCTCTGATTGTTTTCCACATGGATGCTTTCATTCATTATTGCAAAATTATAAACATAAAGAAGATCTCTGTATTAATATTTCTGCTTTTTGTAAAAGCTCAATCAACCATAATGTTCTAATTTTTTCTCTGTGAACCTCATTTTATATTATCTCGCTACTCAAGGAATGGATGTCCCAAAAGGGATTTATTTCATTTATCAGGATTATTGAATTAAATTAAACTAGACACTTACCGCAAGCCGAACAGAGGTACCTTATCCACTTAAAAGGTAGGCCTGCTCTTCACTGCTATTTAGGCAAACACATTAGGCAGCAAATGCCTTTTGTTGGCTGAGCCTAGGTTACTGCATAATTCATTTGTTCATTAAGGAAAAGCGTTGAAAGTGCTTGAGGTAAGTGGAAAAGGTCATGTATTGAATGGATCTTTAATTAAGCTACTTTACAACCACAGTAACACGACTGATGACATGTGCATTATGTTTGTTGACATGCAGAATTAGTGTATGGAAAGACAATAAGTAAAAGAGAAATGGTGGAAAAGAGGTAGGTGAAGTTGATTTAAACCAAAAATTAAAATAATGAAAATACAAAAAAAACAGCTATAAAAGATGTTCCTGCATGTGTGTATCATGTCTTGTAAGAGTTTATTTTTACCTTCCATCACTGAAGGATTTTTCTGTCTTTCACTTACAGAAACTGCATATGTCTGTTGTAAAATATTTGTTTCAGAGGTGCAAAGCTCTGAAAAACACACGACTGGAGAGCATTTCAAGAGCCCGTCTGTTATTCTTGCGTCCAGCAGCAGATGGCAGGCTGTTTCCACTGATGAACCGTCTCCCGACACAAGCACATGCTGAACTTCTGTACCCCACCGATGTGATGTTGGCTTCCCAGACCTCGCTGCTCTTGCCTGTGAAATGCATTCCCATTAAAAAGGCATTTTTAAAGCCAGCACCAGTGCTATAACAATCATCTCCCCAAAGCCAAGCCTCCACACCCGGGAGCTCGGCACTGCCACACAGGCAGACATGTGGCGGCTGCCACAAACAAAGGCCCCGTACTCTCCTCCCCATTCCTCTTCCCTAAGCTTGCACATGGTTACAGGCCGGCCTGCCAGGGGCAATTACACCCACAGCCCAGTGTGTGAGGTCTCACAGAGACCCCAATCACCACTAACAAGATCAAGGCTAACTCCGTATCACACTCACAGTGTACAAACACACGTACACCTGCATGTGTGTATGCAAACGCTCCGTCCCCTCACTCTTCAACCAACATCTCTCTCCCTCTCCCCCTCTCTCTCTTTCTGGCACGCTCTGAAATTATAACACATTTTGAGTGGCTGTGGAAAGTATAGCTTTTTTAAGAGCAACAAAAATAACAGGGTGACAATCATGCTGTCAGACGTGGCTGTCTCATTTCACTGTATGTCATTAAGTTCAGGACTTTGTCTTGGTGACACTGCTGCAGAAATACATCAACACATTTCATTTTTATATACAAAACGTCTATTTTTAGATTATGGACACATGACTAGCTGACACCAAAAACGACATGGTCACCCATGCAGAACAGGGGTCTGGTTTTAGCTGCAATTGTTTAAGAAGAAGTATTTAAAAATGTACATTATTCCCCCTCTGTTAAAGATAGAGTCAGCAGGACTTCCCTAAAAAAACAATGTATATACTCATATAGATGTAAGCCCTCTCAAAATAAGCACTCAATGACCCACTGGAAGAGCATGGCAGTGTATTTCTCTGCCCTCTGTCTGTATTTTTTGTGTGCAGGAACATAAGGGTGTGTACCCTTACAGTGCTTAGGTGAGGTCAGGACTTTATAACAACCAGGTGCCAAACCAAAAGAGCAGGCATCCAAAAGACACGGTGAATCACGAAACAAGTGAATCTGGGGTTGGCTTTTTCTTTCACTTTTGCTGTTGAGCATGTGTACAAACAGTAACAGACAGTCCTACAGAGTATACTTTAAAATAAAGATGATCCGATCTGCAAAAATAGTCTCATTCTGCCCAGCAAATGCCTCTCGTTGTCTTGTAACAAGTACTAACATTTGTTTAAATCCTGTTGGTTCTGAAAGAGTTGGTGTCAGCTTTTCAAACATGATATCTGATGTTGGAGGGACTCTTTTCATTTGCTGCATCTGAACCATTCACTGTTGGTAATGAGGGCGTACATTTCTACCCTCCTTATCAGGCCCAGCTGCAGGATGGGTGACGAGTGGGAGAAACCGTACCTCTGTACCCTGATACAGCCATCAATACCCACGAGGCCATGTGTCATGCGGCAAGCAGCCTGAGCGGAGGTTCACATGCCTCCTATGATACCTCAGTGAGAGCCCATGCTTTATGTCCTCACACCAAGCGCTGATGTGGCAGCTCGCTAAATAATTTGTGCTTCTTTACCGGGGTCATTGGATAGAGAATCTGGTTGTTGAATAATTAATCAAGACACAATCTAAGCAGGCGACTACTGTTTCCTCCTGGTTTCAGCCAGATTGTCTGCCGCTGTCCCACGCATTCACGCTAACTTGCCTCCTAATTCATCTGGATTGGAACCTCCATCACAATATTTCTGTCAGCAGACTGGTGTTAGGAAGAGCATGTCCTGTGCATGACCCAAAGGATCTCAAAAAAGAAAACCACACACAGCCGCAGAATCTATTTTCATTTTGTGGATAAAAATAAAACAAGCCTATTACCGCCATGGCTTTGTTTAGCTACATAATTGCTTTTCATTATTCAGTGCACAATTGATACCCACAGTGTAGGTTGAAAGAGGCGCAGTTGTTCGAGTGCGGCTGGAAATGAGATCTTTTATTGATACTGCTGTGTCTCAGATCTGATTCTTACAAATGCTGAGTGATAAAACTGGAGCCTGATTGTCTGTCTGTCTCTGTGAATACTAATGCCACTCTTCAGGCTGTTAGATGTGCTCGTGGTAGCCTAAAGGTTGGAGAAGCAACAAGCAAGAAAAGAACAAGCTTGTTACGGAAAGATTTCCCATTGACTGAAACTGGTCGCAAAATCTGGGGCAGGCAAAATTAACAAGTTATGCAAATTGTAACTCTCACTTTAAAGAATTGTTCAACATTTTAGGAAATAAGTTAATCCTCCTTCTGCCAGAGAGAGGAGACGATAAATACCATTGTGTCTGTACAAGCAGGGGTTCAGCAACAGCACTGCATCGGCTCTTCTTGGGCGGCCCGCCCAGGTCAGAAAAAAAAATTAAAAATTCAATTTTCACAGCGGGCTGATGGCCAGGGGCAGGGTCTAACCTGTGTTATGGCAACAACAAAAAGTTTGTTGATCCAGCAGAAGTCAGGTTGGTCCGGGATCAAAACCCACTGGGGTGCGTTGGCTGAATTTGAGATACTTAACAGTAGTGGTCTATGCTCTACCACACTTTCTCCTCTCAGTGAAGTATACCACTGCTGAACAGCACAGGTTAAAACAGCCACACATCAAATCAACTGCACAAAAGTGGTAAATAACCATAGACTGTATAAAAACAATGGACCCCTAGGAAGTCCGCCGGGCTTTGAAACCGATTTTTGTAATGGCCAAACTCTGGTACTGCAATTCCCGGGGTCCTTCACATGATGCCATTGTCCGATAACAATTCAAAAGTCAGTCAGGTTAGCAGAGTCCTAAACCAGAAGTCAGCCCCTCAGCCGGCGGAAATATGCCGCTCAGCTGTGCTCAGCTGCTTGGCCGCACTCACATCAAATGCGAATGCCTATTTTGGTGTTGCATTTCTCGTGCAAGTTTGAATGCTAAAATATTTTGTTAACTGTTTCATACGTGCATGAAATCGCTGAATCGATGAATAAACTTCTGCCAGTACGTCCTCAGCATCATATGTCCTCACAGAATCTCAATGCTGATTGTCTACCGTGGCGCAAATCGGTTGCTAAAGTTCAGATTTTTCAACTCTCACGAATAAGCATATGACGCGAAATCATGCTACTGGCTTCATTTGTACCACTTATTATTTTGCGTCATTCGCAACCACCTCGCTGCCCAATTGGAATTTGTGTCTAATCACATCTTTACATTGACTTAACATGTAATTCATTTGCGTGATTGTCTTATTTGAGTCCAGTGTGAACACAGCATTAAGTCTGCAGAGCACCTGCTGTATGGGCCCAGTAATATGGAAGCAGTGCTGATCATCATACCACGGAAATTAGACGATTGAATGGGGCCCTGCTGCCAACGCTGTATCCAGGTCTCTTAATACATCCATGATTTTGAAGCCTGTATAAAATACATGAAAATTCACCTGTATAGTTGTCATGAATGGGAAAGCTTTTTTTGTACCAGGCTGTAAACAAAATGTCTGTTGTAAAGTAAACCAAGAGTTGCCTACTCAGGACTTTTACCTAAGAAAAATAGCAATACTACAGTGTAGAAATACTCTCTAACATGTTACAGTCTTGCATTCAAAATGTCATTCATGTAAAAGTACAAAAGTATTAGCATCAAAATGTACTTAAAGTGCCCTCCCAAAAAGTCATCAAACCTGAGAAACACCCTGGTCAGCCCCCAAATATAATGAATCCCAGTTTAACCCTTGAATATAAGGCAGTATGGCTTAGCTTTGCACAACCAGTCAAGGCATTATATCCTGTTTGGTTAATCTGTACAAAACCAAAGTGTACAAACGACAATTCGCCTTTACAGGTTGTTATGTGCCAGACTTTTTGGCCATTGCTAGGAAATCATTGGAGACTCCAAGAAATTGCTCCCTGCAAATGATCAATTTTACACAAAGTGAGCTTTACAGGTACTGGTAGTTGGATTTTGTTAGCTAGTCAAAGCTAACAAAGCTAGTCTTGTTGTTTTCCCCTCTTTTCAGTTTTTGTGCTAAGCTAACCAGCCACTGGCTGTAGCATATTAACAGGATAGACATTAGAGTAAGATCTATTTTCTTATCTAGCTCTTTGCAAAAAAGCAAATATATGTATTTTCCAAAATACTATTGGTTTAAATACCACCGACGGCCCCTTAACTGATGTTTGCAGTATTGTTGTAGTTCTTGGCATTTTTTAGATATGAATATAAAGTATGGCTCCAGATAGCAATCCTTACAATATAAATATACAGTATGTCTAAAAAACAAAACAAAAAAAAAAACATTAAAATTGGACACCTTTTTTTAAAATGCCCCACACTACTTTGAGTGTTTGAGCATTGAGCATGACTGGCCCCAGAGGGAATCACACTTCTAAATCAGGCAGTTTTAGTGGCATGCTAGCGGAACCGTCATTGGGAAATCAGACACCAATAGCCAGACCCATGTCAACGAGGCTTAGCTACATTATTTTGGCCCCCAGAACCAAGACTCTGATTCTTGTGTGTGCATTCCCCAAATACTTTCCCATCACTGCAAATCCCACTCACACTTAGCTGTCCCTGTGCTCATCACTGATAGCTTTCCACATCGATGTAAATCCTCACATTGATTTACTCTCATAGTTTTGCCCATCTTCGGTTGTTTCGAGGGGAAGTGGTGTATGACCAGGGCCGGTACCCCGGGATAATACCACAACATGGTTGTCAGAGTCTGTGTCCCTTCAGAGCAGGCGAGAGGGATAGGGCAATAAGTCTGAGGCGCACTGTAAAAAGGACAGTAAGAGATAGAGCTCTTTAAAAAAATACACCAAGACAGGAAGAATGACACTTAGCCCTTAATCATCTCTGTGTCTGCAGGGATCCCCTGTACTTTTGTATCTATTGCAGATAATGGTCTTTCCTTACTTGACAGCATGTCTTTGCCGAGCCAGAGCTCTGTAACCAATGCTTAAGTGTATCAGGGTGACAAAGCGTTGCTAGATTCGGTGGTGTCACGGCTCATCATGTAGTGACATTGCTGACAGCTGTGGTGTTAAGACAGGGAGGCTGTTGAATGGAGTCAGAATAGATTCTAGTGCAGTAGACCCAACTTCCATAACAATGCCTTCCCTAAGGATCATGCTGCAATATGCAATCCAACAACACCAGCTGGAACCACTGGAAGACAGGGAGGGGAAGTAATGGAAATCTTGGAGTACAAACCAAAATGCTGCTTCAGTTATTGGAACGCATGGATGCTTGTGTTTCAGGAGAAAAACCAGAGGCATAAGGAGTACAAGAATGACAATGTTTTCTGTGGGATAGATCTCTCACGCGCTATTGTGGCTGGCAGGCTGTCCAAGTGTGCTGGCTCCTTCCTCAGAAAAAAAAACTGGGAGGGAAAAGTCCCAGCCATCGGATATAAACGCACCATCTTGAATCTGTCCAATCCTATCAGTCCCGTTCTATGAGCCTGTCGGAGGAGACACGTCCTTGCCAGGTCCTCCACAAGTTTTAAGCGACTTCCTGTTTGTTGAAAACAGTACGGACAAATTGTATAATGACAAATGGTGGCCCAAACATCGTGGGAGCGTGCCGTCTCGGGACCTCAAACTCAGTTGCAACTAATTTAGCCTCAACCCCAAAACAAGCAGAACAACATGACAATGACCAGGCTTTGTCTGTTTCCACGCAAAAATGGTCTCTGAGGTTTGGCTAGATGTGTGGAGAACTATACTTGTAGTTATCCACTTTCTGCTGGGCTGTGAATGGTTTTTAGAATGATTGCATTCAACATGACCAAGAAATAAACATTTTATTCTACACTTTTTTTTTGCATTTAGGTCATTTGTACAAACTGGAGCTTGAGAGCAGAGCACTCAGTTTGGCGCCATGGTGCGTGTGAGAGACCGCACTAATAACTGGATTCCAGTATTTATGCTGTTGATCAGAATCCTGGAAGAGATTACTGTCAACCTCTGTTAAAGGTTAAGACGGGAGGAACTCCTAATGTTAAAGAGTGATGTTATCAGTCATCTTTCCATCCAGCTGTATCAAATGATAGATTCTTGCCTGTGTACTCTGCTGTTGATATCCTGAAATTTATTCTGATTTAGAGTCTGCGGCTTTGCCATTGCATTTCAACTACTTATACTATAAAGCTGGGCATACATGTCGAGCCAGTTTATGACACGACTCATTTTAGTCAGACGAAATTTCATCTTCGTCGGGCGTCGTTTACTGTGACGTGTACAGGGGGGATCGAGGACCAATCATGGCCCGATCAGCTGCTCCCAACCGGCCATCTGAGATTCAAGTGAATTTGTGACATGGCTCTGCACACGGCAGCAGAGCCACGAGTCGATTCCCCAAAGTCAGTTTTTTTCCTTCCCACTCATAAATCACAGAGCAAAAACTCTGACTGACCCGTTTTGTAGAAACTGACTTTTTAAGCTATTTTTTGGACGTCTATCTTTATATTAGTACGAACCATACCTCTGCTAGCCAACAAACTCCTATCTATCCACAGCTCTGGAGCTTCTGAACAAATCTTTACTGTCAATAGCCAAAATTTACACGTACACAGGTTGTGGCTTGACGAATAGACCGCACAGTGTGTGCACATGAATCATGAACTTTAGCTTTTACTCTTAAGCTCACTTCAGACCAAAGATTCGCGAGTTGAAACATGTAACTCCTTGCAATGCGCCGTTCTGCAACGTTCTAAAAACCTGCTGGTTCACACCGATGCAACTAGATGAGACAGTGTATCATCTCTATGCAACAACTCTCTGGACCTCCGCTTTGCAGCTTTTCAGGCTTATTTTGTGGCTGAATATAATTTGTAGCCTCTTAAAATATGAATAAGGGAATGAGGATAGTGATAGTGAGAAACTGGCTACAGTCGTATTTGTAGTAGTGATGAAACAGCGAGAAACCAACAAAAGGAACATCAGATGGACTGTATTCATAATAAATACGCCACAATAATATAAGTAAGCAGCACCATTTGGGGGCATAAGCACATACAGTGGTTTTGTCTAGTTACAAATCTTTGGTCTGAACTTGGCTTTACAGTGGGAGTTGGCATTAAACAGCATTTAGAAAACAGGCTGGAAGATATGAGGATGATCGTCCGAAACACTTTCCATGTAGCATAATATCATGTTTTTATGTTGCTCAGTGGTGAAATCTTCAGATTTCAGGCAAAAATGGTTGTATACTACACATTCCTAAGCTATATTAAAATGATTGCTTATGCCATCCATCATTTCTCAAAAGATTGGTACCACTTTTAGGTCTGTGTCTTAGGTAGGAAGCTAGAGCCACAACCCAATTAGCCTAGCATAGCATAAAGACTGGAAGCAGGGGGAAACAGCTAGACTGGCTTACTCCAAAGCAAATGAGCGACAACATGCTAATGACTGAGCTTTAGAGGTGCTGGTTGGCATATTTTGGACTTTAGACTGGGCCACCCTGGCTTTTTACCCCTGCTTCCAGTCTGTATGCTAAGCTTTGCTAATTGCCTCCTGACTCCAGCTAACACATGCGTTATAGTAATTTTATTTTATTTTTTTTATTTTTTTATTTTTTTCAATGCTGCTCATTTCAAAATGCTTAATGTGATACATAATTAATCCCCACAGGTTTTGTCAGCCTCTCTGGATGGAAGTTTAAGCTAAGTGTTTGAGATTCAAGAGCTCTTTAATGTCTGAGTTTTTAAATCTTCCTGATTTAAATGCATTATATCAAACCCAGCCCTGGTTTCTGATCACAGGGCAACAATATAGCAGTCTAAGCTTCTCCTTAGCTCATCACACCAGGACCTCCACATCACAAATCGTCCGTCGTCATGTATGTTTAAACAGGCCTCTCTAATGATGGTGATGACCGCGTGCTTATATTTGGCTCCTCAACTTTGTCGCTGAACTGTAATGAATGTTGTGGAAATCTATTTCATCCCCTGACCATTAGCAGGCTGTGAACACTCTAATACCAGCCCGGGCCTCATTTTCCAGGCCTCTGATCGCACTGAGCAGTGGGCAACTAATTCGCTCATTGAAATGGGGCTTGCAATTACCGAGGCAGAGATTTGATATATCACGGGAAATTAGGTCGATTTTAATAAATTACCCATCCCACTGAATAGTCCACATATGCTTACCATGGAGGAGGGGCTGTTTTGCCAATGGGAGGCCTAGTTGTTTTAATACGTGTGTTAAAGGATGGGGACAAGTAGTGGAGTAGGAAGTGGAGGGTGCAGGAGGGTGCAAGGGTTGACTCGGAGTGCCCCCATCTAAATAAAGGATGTCAGAACTTCCTACTTGCTTAGTGACTTTGGAGTCCATGTAAACAGGAGCAATGGAGGCTTTGGCTTTATCTCCAGTCATCTTAATGGACTGCACAACCTCCACATCTAAATAATCTATATTCATAGCTTCCTGGACCTCCCAAAAAGCGAGTGGCCCTTCCATTGGCACACAGCAACTTGTCACACAATGCATGAGTAAATAAAATATGAGTAAGTACATTTTCACCATGTAGCACAGGGTGTATTTTACTTTTACGGCAGCATATTTTGCTCATGATGGAGGGTGAGCGCGAGAGAAGTCGAAATGCCTCCATAAATCATTCCTTGCGTTCTACCTCAAAAATAGTGCTCACATGATAAATGCGAGTTTACTGGAAGCATTTTAACTCTGAACAATGAGTCTGTGTGTGTGTGAGTGTGTCTGTGTGTGACAAATCTGGAAGCATTTTATGGTCAGCCGCAGAGGCCTCTGTGATTGGACAAGCTATGTCACTCCTGGTCTTAAAAGGCTTTGCACAACAGCGAGGGCATCCGCGAGTCATCCCGCCATTTGTGGGATGAGAAATTCCACAGGATTCACCACGCAATTCGTTTCTATCCAAACTGCTTATTCTATCTGCAGGCTGTTGCAGACACATGATTCAGCTCGGTAATTTGTGATTGTGGTCTATAATCAATACCTGGAGCGTCACACTGATTAATCTGGAAAAGGATTTGTTAGTGTTACAAAACAATAGTTCTGAATCACATCACTGACACTCTAAGGTGTGGATATTACTGTGAGTCAGGCACTCAGGGAACCACAGCTCGTGAACTGTGAACTTCATCATTTTGCCATCTAAATCAGTGGTTCCCAACAGGTGGGTCACAGTCCAAAAGTGGGTCACCGGTCCATTCTGAATGGACTGCAAGTGACTCACAAACATGTCATGTTTGTAAAAACCACACTTTATTTTAGAGTAAGTGAACTTCCTGCACAGAGCTGCTTTTTTTTTTGAAGTGCCCTTTCTTGCTGTTGACTAATGGACAGCTACTTGACCAAGACCGCAAACTAGCGTGACAACATGGCCAAATGCAAGTATGTCACTTGAACTAATAACTAAGGAGAAATCCGGACCCCATGGTTGGACCAGCTGGGAACCACTGGTCTAAATGACTTAGATGGGAATACAATATACTCCTGTGTCCTAGGTTGGACGTTCACTAGCTTTACTTCAGTAATAACTAGATTCACAGTCCCATTATCTATTAATCTCCAAGTCTTTGATTGGAGAAGATTCCAATTTTACCTCTACTGGCCACTTGGTGACACTGTCCAAGTTTCCACATGTTGTCGGCAGTGTTGGGCAGTAGCATCACCTCATGTAGCAGCGTCACTAACTTAACTACATTTCTCAGTAGCGCGATGGTAACGTCACTACTTTCTGAGTCAAATAGCTTTTCAGTAGCAAAGTTGATTAATTGATCGAGTAGTGCGGTAGCGTCCACAAAAGTTCCAAGCTATTTTTCAAAGGAAAAGCTTTTAAGTTTTTCTGCAGAGGTCTGGATAAAACTATGGATAATAAAACTGAGGATAAGTAATGTGACTGATACCAGCACCACACCGAGGCAAGTAGACGAGGGAAGCATTTCCGCATGACATCACATACTAATCCTGCAGTTTATTCTGCTTGTTGCTTCGCTATTGGCTTTTCTTGGCAAGACCCATCCTAATTTCTCATGTGTCTTGCCCATAGACTGTATACATTTAGTGGATTTGCAGTGGACACTAGAGAACAGACCACAACAAGGGCCAAGAAAAGAGACAGAACAGTATTAAGAAGGAAGAGAGGAGAGACAGAGTGACATACTGATGTCACGTGTTATTTGCAGGACATGTTCATGTTCTAATGTCCCAAAAAAAGTTTTCCTTTAGGTCCGTTATTAATTTGTTTCTATTACTGCATTTTCTTTATTATGGTTATATTGACTGAAAAATATATTTTGGAATTCTGTTTTTGAATTACTGACATAGCCAGAAAGCCTACTGAAAGAGGCCAAGACAGAGAAATACATGCAAGTAGGAAGAGGAGAGAGAGCAATAGGCCGACTGGTGATGTCATGTTATTGGAGGTCATGTTCAAATGTCACAAAGTCTGTTATTTTATAATAAACAGTTCAACTGAACATTTTTTTGCCTGCCTATTTGTTTGGCTGACAGTTTTTCTGATCACTGAGAAAACACTGAAGTAACCTAAAGTCAAGCTTTGCAAGTAGCAAGCTATTTTTGCCATTTCTCCTAGCTTAGCTTGCTACATTTCTCTAGAGATAGCTTCATATAGTTCAACTTTATTTTGACATAGAGTAACTGGTAGCTTAGCTCACTACATTTATCAAGCAGCTTGCCCAACACTGGTTGTCAGTCATCAGATCAAACTCTTCCCATATCAGATAAGTGGTTGTGACAGGCCCAGATGCATCTCCCAGATTAAATATAACACAAGCTTGCAGATTTGTCAGGTTCCCAGGCTAATCCTCATACTTATTACTCTAACATTTCATTTTTTTAGCACTTAAATTTCAAACCAACATTTCATGCCACCTCTGGCTAGTGCAACAAGCTGTAAACACAAAATTGAATGAGCATGAGAAATCATACAAAGGATTTTGGGGTGGTATTTAGGTGAAACGTCTCGTCATACAATGGTTGTTATGATGTCTAAAAAAATACCACCTCACAAATGACGTTACATACTTACTAAGTTAAAGTTACGTAGTTTAGGTTTTGGCAAGTAAAGGCAAGTTACATAGGTTAGGTTTAGGAAAAGAATCATGGTGACAGCATACCTTAAAGTAACTCAAAGTTCACTTGGTTTCTCTCTGTTTCAAACACCAGTCTCCTGAGGGAAAGTCCTGTGTTGTTTGACCCATCCCTCTTTATACTATTTACTTCTTTACTCCCATCTGGGCATTGGCCACATGATCGCAGCCTCCCAGATTATGTGGGTTATACACAACATACTTGCACATGATTACGTGGGTTACACAGGAATTGTGGTGCATTACTTTTCGTAGGTATCATAGCTTTTTTCACCTCTTTTGTCAACAGTGTAAAAAAACACAATATATCATAGGACTGCCTGGTAAATATATGATTACGTAAGATCAGGTAGGAAAGAAGAACAGACAAAAATAGAAAGTACATTTAAAGTCATATTTTTAAAGATACAGCATTGAAATGAAAAATCACTTCAGTAATATGTTTACATATTCCCTATTGCTAGTGGATGTTTGGGGGTTTGTTATAAGCTCTGTGAAAGGCACGCAGGGCTCCCAGAATTCTTCATATCACCACATTGCTCCCTCTGTATTTCACAAACCCATTCCAAACAACCTCCCCCCTCTCCATTCAAGATAAATATGAAACCAAAAGAAGAAATTCATGCTTGAAGCAAGGGAACTAATCTCCCTCCTGCCTGTTTCACTCTTCTGTGTTTAATTGATAGAAATTGCACGCATCAAAGAAAACGCACACTGAGATTTAATGGGCATAAAATGGACATTAGCATTTTAAAGAGGCGGATTAACACATTAATCCAGGCAATTTTCATCCACTACTTCCAATGAGATCGTCACAGCGCGCAGGCTCCTAATGGAGCTTAACTGGCTTTCTGCTTTAGTGCTGCTCTCAGGGATAACAGCAAAACTTTTAGTTTTTGGAGAGGGGAAACGAAGGGGCTTAATTTGTGTGATGGCTCTTTCAGAATGGAGCTTTTACTTCCAAGTGAACAGACGTCCACATGACACATTACACAAGTTGCAACAGTGCCATGGGTGTACTCTGAGACACTGCAGAGACGTGGGTTTCAGATGGTGGAACTGTCCGTGCTTGAAAAAGCAGCAATCAAAGGGGCTGTTGTTGGATGAACATCATGGAGTTGACTTTTCATCCATGCTGAACATATGTGGTTTTGCTGGGAGAGGCACACTGGGCTGTTGAGCACAATCACTGTACATACAATAGAAGTGAGTACATGATTTTACCATGATGTTGGGCGCTGGGTCTTGCATTATGATCAAAGCTCGTTCAATATGCTCACCATCCACCCAGATGAAACTCATTTGGGCTGATACTCAATGCATCACATCTACAGATGCATGTTGGTTGGAGACACCCACACCCAGCCCCAAAGGTAGAAGACACACTGCTCAGCTGCGGATTGTTATTACATATAACTTGTCAAACCCGAGGAAGGAAGTGGCTGCCAGTTGGTCCCAGAGGAGCGCTGGCTGTGTTTCATGTGTGAGGGACGACCCCATGATGAGCACACACGTGCACATAAAACATGTTCGCGCACACATTGCACCAGTGCAAGCCGTCATTAGTGACACAAACCCTCAGTGGCGGTGTTTAGACTACACTGAGCTCTCTTGATGCGATGTGTCCCCTACAATGGTACGCACTTTCATTTCCATCCCCGTACGGCTGCTCCTCCCTTTTGTTCGAGTCATTTACACCGCAGTTTATGCACACACAACATGTAAGCCCGCTGTACCTCCATGCAAAGAGAATGTAATGTAGGTCATCAAACAGAGCCGACTGGGAAAGTGCTGTTGTTTGTGAGCGGCGAGGCAGCCTCCAGAGTAAAGGACTGATGTGAAAGGAGGGGTGTAAAAAAAACAACAGAGGCAAAAAAACACAATGGAACAAACAAAAGCTTCTTCAACAAACTGTTAAAACGTAGAGCGCGTCTGTTTTGGGTGTTGTCACTGGTGGGTAGAGGTAAGGAAGTACAGAAACACTGCTTTCTCTCACTCCCTCTCCCCCTATCTCACGGGCTCTGGTGAATAGTTTATGCTACGTACCTTCCATTCACCTCTGCCGTACTTTCCGTCCCATTATCGCTCCAACATGAGATTGCACTCAAGACAATGTTGGAATTTTTGATAACATGGATTGTGAAACTGAAACACTGTTTTGAATTAATAAACAACATAGTCTGGAGCTTTTAGAGCAGAATCCACCCCTTTCCCTGCTGCTCGCTGTATTATTAGTAATATTACTTTTCATCTTCGGCCTGTTGTCCGGAACCATCTGAGGAATATCACAGAAAGCTCTCAGCTTCCTGGATGGGGATCAGAGATGGGTGTTTCTTGTAACATGCTCTGGCAGGGTGCTGTGATTTGAGTAACCCCTAAATCTGCAACACCAATGACATCTGAAAAGACAGGCTACACTCAAAGCATGGTTTCCCTATTCTCTCCGCTACCTTTGTCTGAAAGCCTGCGACATCTCCGTACACAGGTGCTGGACTGTAAGTGTCTCAGTCACGCTCTGGCCTAGATTGGAAGCAAGAGAGGATACAGGGCATTCTCATCCAGTGAGAAACCTTTCACTGCAGTGGACATGAACAAAAAAGACTATTTTGCCAGTCTTGAATTTATGGCAGTTTTATGAAGCTCTCGTCGCTCTGCCACAACCTCGCACTCTCCCGAACAAATACAGTAACTCAATCAGCCTTTCATTCCCAACACATGTTTACCAGATTAAGAGAAAGAGACCCCCTCAACCTCCTCTGTGAGAGATAATGTTCGCATTCCTATGGCAACCGCTCTGTCATGGTCAGCGGTTTCTTGCCAGACAATAAAACACACAAATGCTGTATGCTGATCCAAGATGTCAGTAACAACAAAAACCCCAACCAGTATGAATCTAACCTCGCTGATCACGATCCACCACCTTTTCCACGAAGTTCTCATCAAGGACTCCCCTTTATGCAAACACAACTTAATTAATGTTTAAACCTCAAAATGGCAATGTTTCAAATGTAATAAGAGGGCTGGTATGGATTTGATCAGAGAGAGAAAGAAAACACGCAGAGGGATGTTCACCCAGGGGCTAACTATGGCCAGTATTTGAAACGCCATCAAAGATCTGGTCTTTTCCTCATCCTTTGAGAATAATTACACTTACTGTATCTGCTGCTCAGTCTGATTCATGTTAGCAGCTTGAGAGACAGCCAAGGCACTTGGACGAAAAGGACAGAAATTTATAGTGCAACGCTTGTCTTCTCATTTGCCTTGGCCGGGCTTTCGACAGCCTCAAAAAGCTGGTAAGCTCAGATACTTTGAACCGTATGATAAGGATCAGCTCAAGTCAGACAGACGCTATGCTAAGAAGAATCCAATTTTACATAAGGGCTTTCAAAGAAGTGCGACATCCGTAATTGAATATAGAGTACCCCGATCAAGTGATCAAAGCGGGGAGCTTGCAAAGTTAATGAAAATAAATAAAGCTAAAAAGTGCATTTCTCTTTGGTGACAGAAGGGTTTAAAGGGATGGTGTTTTATCCTCAGTGCTGAGACCTGTCTTTTAATAAGGATCATAATGAGGGGTTTCCTTTTTATAAAAAAAAAAAGAAAAAAAAAAAAATCACAAGCCTTGCGAACAGGACAGAATTTGATTAGGACAGCCGGCTCCGTTCGCGTGCATGTGTATGGATGTGAGTGTGTGGAATAGATCCATCCATTCCTGATGTGGCTCCCAGCAGTCGACAGCTCTGCCAACCGTTGTCATTTTCTGGCAGCCAGATTACTCTTGGGGTGGCATTTTCACAGTTGTCAAGTGAGGATTTAATGGCCAATTATCCTCAGATAAATATATCTCTGCTGAGGAGAGGGAGCCATCGTAGGAGTGGGAGACTATCGCTTCTAATTGTGGGCTAAAGAAAGAGGGAAACATGTCTGGTCAAAGCCTCCAGAGACTGGCTGACTTCCTATATCCGTACGCTGCTACTTCATCATCACCCGAGAAGGCAGTTGGATCCCTCAAAATAAAAAATCCACAGTACTGTAAATCACGTATTACACTTACAGTACAAAGTACACACCGTCGTTAAACAGGGTGTCGCCATCCTCACTTTAACCAGAGTCTTGCTGTCGATTGCTTTTTTTTCCTGTTCCCTCACTGGTGTTCATGACAGGGAAGGAAATCGCTCACTGAGAAGTTTAGGCCTGTAGAATGACTGAAACACAAGAATGATGGGATTATGGAAAGAAAACAAAACCAAATTTAGCACCGTGCTGCTAGGCTAGAGAGGTGACGTGAAGAAAAACACTGTAAGATGGCAAGTAAGATTTTTCTACATTGAGGTCATTGGTTTATTTATGTAATATTATACTTTTCTTTCAAAACACAGTCAAATAAAAGCTGCTGTCGTCATCAACAATTAATGTAGAGTTTGGCTCCATCTCTCAAAGAGTTATAATCCATTTATGCTTGAATTTACATGTTATGCATTCAGCTGCAGAATCAGAGTATTGTTAAACAATTTCAAGGCCATTTAGTGGAAGGCCGAAGAGGAGCCCACCTGATCCTGTCCATCTGCTACAAACTCCTACCTGCAACTTCCTCTTTCTCACTCAGATCATCGGCACTACCTCCTATGGCTTATACTGGAACGGAATAAAGTTTTGCTCGAGAGGCGGCGGTGACAGAAACAGACTGATTTCAGGCTCCAGCATTATACAGACATGCGTCTCTGCTGCTGGCAGGTTAGCGGTGTGTAGATGTCAACGGGGATAGCGGCTAACGGGCTGAGCGGCCTGCACCAACGTCACCTCGGGTTAATGACAGTGACAGTATCAATCGCTGGGGTGGTGGAGAGGATTTAATGCTTCCCCTTTGGCACCAGGAAGTGCTGATAATGATGCTGGGTGGCATGGAGCGTGTCCCTTCTGACATCAGCAATGATTTAAACTCTGGCAATGGTGAGCAAGTTCATATACACACACACACAGAGGCAGACACACACACACACACAGACACACACACACACACACACACCTATTCTCTCTAAATGACAACTCTTACAACCTATTGTCTATGTTTTTTACAACGAAAGCACACATAAATCAAAAGATGGGCTAGGTCTAACCAATAAAGTGGTTTTCAACTATAAACCTGGGTCATGCATGGAAACTACCACAGCAAACAAATACTTGCTACAATGAATTCAATAATAACCTTTTATTATTGCTTATGATCATGATAATATTTAGAGAAGCAGATCATGCAGTTACAACAACCGAATAGAGACTGATTTAATTTTAAAATGCTGTTCTCTTTGTTATACACAAGCCAAAATATGTGGAAAAAGGTTTTTACCATACCTACTTAGTACACACTTCTGCACTAGCCTACTCCAAGTGTTAGCAAGCTAGCTCTGACGTATAGCCTGGCGTACCAACAGCGAGAATATTGAAGATATGAATGCGACGGCTCCTTTGGATCGATTTCAATAATTGGCTTTGTGACAGCAGTCCTCAGTTTTTTGTGCAGCATTTTTGAGCTAACAAGCTACCTTGCTAACCAGCTATCAGATACAAGCATGTGCAATGACCTGTGCTACACATGCCACAGTCTAAGCATGTCAAACTGAGAGCCAGACATATACTATGCACATAGCTCATTATTTCAGATTGTAACATACAATTCAGTGGTGTTTTCAAAAAAAAAAGTCCAATTACAATTCAACATTAGGCTGTCACAATGCACATCAATAAGCTGTGAACATATTATAAGCTACTTTTCTGTCAATTATTGAACATCGTCGAGGCCATACACTGTACTTCTGTTGCTAATATTGGCTTAACGGTGCTATTGTAAAGGTAATATGTTGATTTATTGAGGGTGATATTTTTAACTTTCAGTGACATGGCTGTAATGGCATCACCAGACTTGTAATGAGAAGGAGCACCCATAAGAAGATACACTGTAATTCTGTCACCTAACAGACTATAGCCGTCACCTGATGTTGCCATGTTTCCCAAAAGTTACATCTAAAAGTTACACTTAACTTAGTGATCTTCGCCCTGGTACAGGTGTGATGTGCACTCTCCCTACCACCTGATGTAAAGTAACCTCAGAGTAACTGATCGAAATTAAGCTGAACATTTTACCTCGCCGCTGCTACACTGTTTGTGCTCGCAGTCACTATTTCCATTCTCTAAGTTGAGGCTGCACCCAGCGTTCCCTGCTACGCTCCTCTTCCTCTTCCTTCCTGCCTCCACTCTTTATATTTACATTATCATCATTGACACTGTAATGATTGGTGTGATTATGCATGCGGACGGGGCTGTGAACGGGTGTGTTGACACGGTGTTGACAGGCTGGCGCGGTCACATCTCTCCCACTGTCTCAGGTGGGAGCTCTGGTTATGCACAGCCTTCATTTAGATTCGATTACAGTGATGCACGCCTTATGGGTGTCACTTCTCTTCCGCTTCACAATTTAGGGAGAGAGGATGGGCAGTAATTGTGCTACCTGGGTGCAGAAGCCCTGGTGGCAAATCAAGCAGCGGGTGCGCGGTGGCATATCGTCTGGCTGCCTTTTCCCCGGCTCATTTATTTGCCTCCAGTTGTCAACGCGGGAATATCACTGTGTGCAAATTAGCTAGCTGGGCCTTCAAGGAGCCACACTGCCTCTTCCCGCCCACCCCGCCCAAGTGACGCCTGTTATGTCCAATTACACACCCAGTAGCTGTGATTAGCATGTGTAACTAGCAACTCCAGCATGAGCATCCGTGCACATGCACAAGTAGAGTACACACATGCATACAGGCACAAATAAACACAGGTACCTCATCAGCATCTGCTTCATTACCTGCAAACCCCCTCACTGCGGATGCAGAGCAGTGTCTCCTGTGGGTTGTCATCTCCTTCTTTAAGCTTCCTAGGGGCCATTGTGCTCCACAATGAGCTGAGCGAAGCTATCGGCTAATAAGTGACAAGCTCTATATACTGTATATACTTTATGTACAACATGTATATATTTTATATCACTTCTAAGGGGCATCATCTGTTTGTAAAACAATGCAAGTGAGCATAGATATCACACTTACAAACAGTACTATAATGTGACACATGCCACCATGACACATATTCCCAAAGTAAAAGAATCTGCTGGGAACAGAAGATCACAGTTTCTTCTCTAGTCAACAGAGTGAATTCTCTTCTTACCAGCTCCAAAGCCTTTGGGTATTGCATATTGCAAACAGCCTACAGCAGCGCAGTTATGTGGAACAGAATAGAAAAACACGCTGGTTTTGGTTGGTTAAAAATGAAATGTTAGATCTGTAGCGTTTACTGTCGTACAGTTGTTGTTATTTCAGTCTGTGGATATTTGTGGCACGTCTGTCGACATGGCCTCGACCAAAGAAGCAGCATTACTCAGGCTCTGGCCACATGTGAGCCGCACATTACGGCGAGCTGCGCTGGCCTCTGACCACCCCCGCTCTTAAACTGCAGCGAAAACAAAAGGCGGCAGCGAGTTCAAAGTGGTGTCTGTTTTGTGTGTAGTCATGGTGGCCTGCCTTTGGATGCTTTCATCATATCTCTCAGTGATGCCACAGTGCCCAGAGGGGGTGATGTCACGGCAAGGTCAATGTCAAATATGAAAGAGGGAGAAGTGGCTGCCAAGGACTTGTGGGGAGAGAATAATTTAACCAGAAGTGTCCTGAGATGGGAGGCAAGAAGGCACCATGTGGCACATTCGCCTACGCGCCTGCACATCAGGCCTATATACTGTCAGCCAACGTAGCGTAGGCCTCGAGGTCTGGGGATGCAGATTGTAAACCACATGCTTCCGTTTATGTCTCTGTCACTTTTTGTCTCTTCTCTCAGTCTATCTGGAACGCAGTCAAATGGACAAAGTGCTCCGTGAACAAAGGGAGCATTGGTATCCTCAGTACGACGCTTACTGCTCGGAGCAGCTGTGGAAATGTCAAACAGGGCTGAGATGAGAGAAGTGTCGCGAGTGGAATGAAACTGCTGACACCTCATTTCCTTTCATTCCCAGTTCTGAAGCTACTTTTGTCACACGATGTTTTATATATGTGTAGGTCCTATCTCTCGTCACTTGTGCTTTTCACCCGACATCAACCATAGAAACACAACACATGCTATCACGCAAACTGCTTCTTGTGAGCCATTTGTTCTGCCGTGGCAGCGTGCTCTTTGTTTGAACCTGCACCGTCTGTTTCTCCCCAAATCTACTTTTTAGGGGGAGTACAGAGGGAGACACTGTTATTCAGACTGGCTGAAGGTTGTTCTGTATGAGTGTGTTGTGATTGCTGTCTCTACTATCACAATTCTTTTCTTCCCCCTGCGAAACGTAAATCTCATGTTTTAAAGATTCCTTTAATGGGAATCAAAGACTAAATATTTCAATACAGCTATTTTATTATTCAGTAGACTCACAGGCATTTCCAGCCATCTGACTGCGAGAAATCCATGTGCCTCACGTCTTAGCAGTGCAGGTACATGGCTTCAGCTGGCAATATTACAAGGATTAGCATGGCATATGAAATATTTAGTGGATTTCTTCTCCCCTCCTTCTAAAACCTAATAAATCAAATGACTGCCAAATGTCATTAAAGTGATGGTCTTTGACTGGGTAAGAGAGAGTCCCTTTTCATATTCAAATTTGGGGTGGAAGAAATGAAAGAGCGGAAAAGGTTACTTGGTTTAGCTGACAACCCCCAGTGCCCCGACGCTGGTGGGTGAAGACTCGAGGAAGGGCAGATGGAAGGAGGAAGACGGAGTAGTGGGGCGCTGTGACAGAGAAGGTATTGTCTGACATGCCAGCCGGGCGTCCTCGTGGCATTGGTCTCCTGTTGGCGCAGGCAGGGCGTCTGGCCTGCTGTTTTGATTAGTCAAAGATGGCTCTTTTTTTTCACCGCTTTTCTTTTTTTTTTTTTTTTTGGGCCGAGGTGTCACCGCACAGTGGATCACAGGCAGGGGCTAGTGGGACAACCAGCTGTCTCTGTCACCAACTGTCACCAGCATTGTCTCTCCTCCCTCACTGGCTGAACAGATGATGGACATTTGAATGGCAGGCACCATTCTGCCCCCCCACCTCTCTCCCCACACCCGGCATACAGGGGAATCATCGATATTCATCCCCTCGCCCACCTCCAGCCTCCCTTTCTGTGTTTTGAGTCATTCATATGTAAACGCAGAGATAAAACATATGGTGCTAATTTGCAACAAATCAACAGTGACCCAGGCTGACTTTCTACTCCGGATATTCATAGTGAGAGTTACTAGACGCCCAGCACCTGTCTGTGTTTGAAGCCTTGCCTTATTCATTACCAAAGTGTGTTGGCAAAGAGTGTCAACAAAGGCACAGCAGGCCTGTAATTTGCATTCTTCCTACAAGGTGACATAATGATGTAAATTATCAAAGAAAACTGATTTTGTGTAAGACGCTGAGGTTGTTGTAATGCCATTGGCATTGGTCTCATGAGACTATTTGAAAAGGAAATTATAATAGATACACAAGGCACTGTTTGTTACCTTAACTCCGAAGGGAAATCAGCTTCAAAATCATCTGGATGTGAACTCATTGAATGGCAGCTGTCCTCATGTCGACACCTCATCAGAAATGACAACAGTGATCTGAGAGGGATACAATGAGCCAAACAAACTTTGATTTCGCTTCACTTACATCATTAGAGCCACTCATAAGGTCACAGCATAAGGAATCAGATTGAGGAACATCATGAAAAACATAGCTGGATTAAAAGGAAACAGCGTTGACAAAGTTAATATCCATTATACATCAAATTGATAATGTTAATTTTGAATAAGTCAGAGGTGTGAAATATTCATGTGGAGCTGTCCAAAGTTTTTTTTCTTATTTCTTTTCTCTCCTCCTTCTTCTTCTCTTCCAGTTGACTTGACTTTCTTCTCCATTAATTATCATGCCCAGGAGGTTTTTCAGGGAGAGGAGCAGCCATCAGGCTGAATCATCTTGACAAGGCGGCATGGCCCAATTACACCAGTGCTCCGCCGGGCTTTGATGTGGCGGAAAAGCAGAGAGATAGGGGCAAATTGCACAGCCATATTATGGTAATGATCTGATTTAATCCTGCCACTAAACTTTATGTAGCTTGTTTAAAGAAGATGCTAACGCTAATTACAGAGGTGCACAGAGGTGCTGGGTGGGATCGGGTGGAGAGGGCTGAGCCGAGGGGCCTGTGGTGGCTGTGCTGCCGCCGTGGCTGGTGGGAGTTTCGAGTCTACAAAGTGCAGCTCATAAATGTTGTAAATGAAAATGAGACAAAGTGGACTTATTTCCGTTTAATTATACATCCAGCACAGGTGAAAAGGTCAGGGGTATAGGGGGGCATGTGCGCAAGCTCCAAACCTGTTGGGCTACCGCTGTTAATTAACACATCGGAGGATGGAAGTTAAAGCAGGTTTGAGAGAACGGGGAAGAGGCTGAGACAGGAGGGAAGGGAGAAGCGGGGAGGGGGTTAGAGAGGGGTGTTACAAGGAACGCACGATAATATCAGCCTGTAATTAACTTGTCACTTCAATTACAGCCCCTCAGATTGGAATTGTCTTGGGTTATGGCGCTGGGCCCTGTCTGTATGGTTAATTAGTCTGACGAGTAGCCACCGTGCTCCTCTCCGCTCTCCACGCCGTCACGCCTGCAGCAACTTCGGTTTATTGTTCCTGATGATTGACTAGCATGCAGCGGAGAGCGGATCAAACTCCAGAGAAGGAGCGCGACTGATCAGCTGTCAGAGGTAAACCGACTCCATACTGTCCTCTATTATATTTTAATGGCTGTTATGACTTTAACCTCTTTGCTTGCTTTTCTGTATCAATTATTAATGTCTGTGTAAAATGTATTATGACCCAGAATGTGCTTGAAATACGCTCAAGTTGATTTTATCTTCAAACAGGAGGAGACAGACGGAGTGGCAGCACCACTGAGGGCTGGTGAAACCTAAAAGCTTTGTATTTAAAGTGTTAATGGATCGATCATTTTTGTTTGAGCTTTGAGTTCAGTGAAGTTAGACGGACTAGCTCACCTTGATATGAACCAACCTGTGGACCATTTCCAACTGTTAGACCATTATTAGATGGACAGTGAAAAGGAAATAAATAGCAAAACTAATGTATGAATTCATATAGGAGTTTTATTTGTGTTTCTCTTTGTTACCGAACCACAAGCCATTAGTGCCACTGAAGATATATGAAAGCGAATATAAATATCACACTGACAAATTGCAGACTAGAGAGCAGTCACAAAGCTTCCTTGTAGGAACAGATGTATCTTTGATACTGTCTGTTATATTCATAAGGAAAAACTGTGTATATATCAATAGGCAGAAAAAAGTAAACACAATTATCTGTTTGCATTATGCTCAGGAGGAGATCAAAGATATTTAGCATTCTTAGATAGGTTTTTAAACTTTTTAAATGCAAGTGAAGTGCTATAAATATACATTAGAGAGATAGTCGCAGTATCTGCGATGGTTTGTCCTCTGTGTTACCTCTCTCCGTGAACATGAGGACATCTCCTGGGACACTGAGGGCCTCTTTGTAAGGATTCATCACTTACACAGGCAGTCGTGTGTACTATCACAGCTCTTGGTGTAACTCTTTGAAATCTCACTGTTATGCAGAGCTTGCACTTGTGAAGGGCTTGTGAAGATGTGTCGAGCATTTTGACACAGGTATAATCCGCACCGGGGCCGGAGTGGATCGGCGTGTTTTCTCAGAGTCTCAGAGGAAACTTTGACAGTTCTCGCTCCATCACATACTTAGTCTATGCATTCGTTTCAAGAACCATATGTACTGTAGAGAAAGGTTTCAAATTGGCAGCTGCTAAAATACTATTGAGCTTTACTTAATATTGCAGCAACAATTTATCAGAGTAAATGTTACTTTTTCAAATGGAGGACATGCTTTCTTTTTCATTGCACCTATTACAGTACATTCTTACCTGTCTCAGTCAATTCATGTGCATCTGAACTTATACTGTTAGTGTATTTAACAGATGGATTTAGAGCGCTCCACACCACTGGTATCAAACTTATTTCAAGTGAGGAAGTTGCTGTTGGTTGACTCCTTTATCTCTTTCTTTCCACTTGTGTCTTCTTATTGCAGATATGGCGGCAAGCCTTAAACTCCAAACAGAAAGGTTCTTCTGGACATCTAGGTCAGTTTTAAGCCCACAACCTCTATGCTGTGATACAAAAGCTCCAACCACCAAGCCACTTTGCCTCCCAACATCATCACAGTTATTTCAAATTTTGCCTTTTCTCAACTCTCAATGTATGTGACTCAACATTTCATACATAGGTAGGTGAGCTGCGGGGCAACCCTTCGAACCTAAAGGCTGAACTTAGCTAACTGCTAATATAGGGTGACCATATTTTGATTTCCAAAAAAGAGGACACTCGGCCCGGCCACGAGATAGCCTACTTAAATGATACTCGCAGTTTACTCAAAGATGCCTTATAATTTTAATATATTTAAAGTTTATATGTATGGATAGAAAATTCAGTTATATTACAAAATAATATCTCTCAAAGACAGAA
>NC_065506.1:14969603-15127315 GCF_006386435.1 Epinephelus moara | reverse complement strand
ACAGGTTTTTCCTATTTTATCTTATTTTGTTATATTTCTCCCTCTCCTCTCGCTAGAAGCGTCGGACCTCCCGCCGCCCGCTCCCATCTCAAACACGGAGGTCTCCCTCTCCGCGGAGCACCCACGGCGCACGCCCGGCCTGTTAAATAGCCTGTAACCATAACAACGGTGTGACACAAACTCAGTGCTGTAGTAATTAAGTAATGTCGGGCTCGGTTCGGTTTCGGACATAACAAAACAGAATGACTGTCGGGTTCGGACAGAAATATGCGGCCCTTGCCACACTCTAACACACACACACACACACACACACACACACAAGGAAAACCGGACATTATCATCAATTTATAAACACCCCCTGGACGCCCCAGACGGGACATGATAGGTGGACATGTCCGGGCAAAAGAGGACGTTTGGTCAGCCTAGCTAATATCAGTGTGGGAATGTGTTCATAGCGACATGCTAACATGCAAATGTTTAGCAGATATAATGTTAAATACGTTCACCATTTTAGTTTAGCATGTTAACATGCTAATGTTTGCTAATTAGCTCTACACACAGTTATATTGGTAGGTATTTGGTCATACCAACCTAAGTAGCCTATTTGACAAGTTAAAATTTAGACCTGATGGTGCTGGATGAATGTTAAAAGATCACTAATATTTACAGTGTATTCAGAGGGGTACCTGAATGTTTGTACTAAAATTTATCGCAGACCATCCATTAGAAAAAGTTCACCAAGACAATGAAATATCAACCTCATGCTGGTGTTAGAGGAAAACTGAGAGGATCATAAAAGTCAGAGTAGGATTAATCCCCTGGACACTATGAATGTCTCTACAAAATGTCATGGAAACTAATTAAATATAGTTGTTGAAATATCTGAGTGTGGACCAGAATGATGGACCCACCAACTGACTTGGAGCCACGCTGCTAACTTGGCTAAAAACGAGGTGATTCAAAAAACTTAAATCTTACATGAGAACCCTAAGCTAGCTTGTACTGGTTACTGCTTCATATAGTTCTTCATATTACTGAAATGTTGAACTTTGATTATGGTCAACAAGGATTTAAAGTGGAAACAGTCGACCTTTCAACTTTTTGCCCTCTAGTGTTTCCAAATAGTTGCTATGATTGTTGGCACTGCTATCATTAAGACAACTGGATTTCTACCCGTTTTCTCAGAGCCCTGCAACTACCACAGTTTCCACAGTTACTCTGATTATTCCTCCATCTACCATTCCTGCTACTTGGGGTAGTAACTCCAAAGAACTTAGATTCATACTCTTTGGTAAACTGGGAATATAATATAATATAAAAACAAAAGTACTAACCCTTTTCCTGCTTCATACTACCTTCATGCCTTAAATCAAGCCCTCAGTTTCCTGGGAGATCGTACCCAGTGACAGACAGAATTGCATAGTGAAAGCAAGGCTTATAGGGAACCATCTAAACACCATTGGCATCATATTCTAAAGCTATTACATAGTACAATAAACGTACTTCATAATGACAAAGTAAAGCAAAACAATTGTTTATTTAGGGTGCTCTCGCACCTAGAACCTGCTAGCTTTGGTCCAGATCAGGGAATAATTTTGTTACAAAGTTATATAATTGCCTAGAGTTGGTTCATGCTCTCACGGCAACATTTGGAAGCGGAACAAATAAAATGCCTACCACGAGAAAGCTGCTCTTGATTGGTCAGAATTTCCATGTGGGGAAAATCCAGGAAGTAAACAAAACGTTGAAGAAGAGTACACTTGTGAGATAAATGCAACATTTTCTAATGTCGCAATAGAGGGGCAACTACACCGGGTGATATTAGCACTGGTCATTGTGTACTATATTGCTTGCATTGATCATTTTAGGCAAACCATACATTTTGAAAATGAGGCGCAGCTCCAACTAGAAAACAATGTTTTGATGCATTTGATGCTTCAAATGCGCATATTAAGGCAGTACAGGAGGAGGCGCACATTAATAATCCTCCGGGACTGTAACATGCTCATGCTTGTTTAACCCAGACAATTCCTAATGTGACTGCTATTGGTTTGGATCAAGGTCGGAACATGTTTTCACCACAAACAAACCATACCAGAGTTTGTTTGTAACCGGACCGAGATCACCTCTTCAAGAAGGTCTCGGTCTGGTTGTTTTGGTGCATACCCAAGTGCGATTGCTGTGTTCACACCTGCTCAAATGAACCGCGGTTAGGGGGCTAACAAACTTGAGTTCGATTGACCCGAACCAAACAGGGCAGGTGTGACTGCACCCTAACAGAGATTAGGTTGGACCTTGGTCGTCCATTTACTGTATGTATTTCTGCTTAACTCTTGTGTTACCCCTGGACATTTTTGTCCATTTCCAAAATTCAAAACTCCCTCACAGGCAAATGAAAGGTCACAGGGGGGTGATTTTTTTCATGGGGGTGTCATTCTGGGTGAAATTTCAAAATCCCAGCTTTCAGCACGAAAATCCATTATCTGACCCTGTAATGCATTTTTATCCCATCCATGATAAATGGATGGTATAGCAACAATAACAAATGGCTAAATGACAGGTGGACATTTTTGTCCACTTGAAGGGTCATGGATAGGATAGAAATGCATTACAGGTTCAAATAATGGATTTTCATGCTGAAAGTTGGGATTTTCAAATTTAACCCAAAATAACCCCCCCTTCCCAAAAATCACTCCCCTGTGACCTTTTGTTGGACACTACAAAAGTTTCTAGAAAATGGACATTTTTGTCCACTTGAAGGGTCATGGATGTAACTTTTTTGAAGGGTAACACAATTAAGTAATAGGAGCAAGACTCAAATAACCATTTAACATTAATCCTTAAATCCAGTTCAAACAGCAGACCCATGGTTATGATTTTCAACATACTTCATCAGATTGAACTTACAGCAAAGATTTAGAGATTGATAGACTGTACTGTAGAATTGGCAGTGATTAAAAAAAACAACAACGCAGTTACACCCCTGAACAAAAACATTGTTTTCCTGTGAGCGTCTGCCATCAGAATATGTCATCCACTGAAGAAGTCTTGGCTATGAGGGGCAGGGGTGGTGGTTGCACAAAGCCATGATGAGGCTTCCTCTCTGCCTTGTTCTCCTACATGTATCCGTCAGCCTGTGGCCTTCAGAACTCAAGCCCAGAAAGCCCTCTGGGGCTCGTTCTGTCTGACATTGTCATTACTGGACAACATACAAATGTTGTGGTTTACAAGATTGACAACAAAAAGAAATCGTGTTTCTTTTTCTCATTTCAGTGAGGCAGCGTGATTGTGCACATATTTACTGGAAGTGAAATGATCCATGAAAAATGGCTGACCTATCAATCAAATCTGGCAACAGCAAGTAAATGGAAAAAAAAGGGCTTGTTGATTAGACTCAAACCAAAGAAAGGATTTATGATTCCTCTGACTGCCATTGAACACTCTCTGCGTCTGGGTTCATGGGTTTTCTCTTTTTAAGGATTTATATTGTCCAATTTTTGTTCTTTTTTCACTATTTAGTGTCGTTCAGTTGAAAGAAAGCATACGCCATCAGTCAGAGAAAGTGATAATTGTCGGACTGGTCTGGTTTTGATATGGTGGCTGTCATCCGTATGGAGTCTACCTTAACAGCAATGACAGCAGCAATGGAGAATGTGCACCTCATGAATAAGCTGGCATGCAAAACCTCTGTAGCAAGAGGGCTCCATTCAAATGAGCTCTGTTATCAAGCCCCTCCATGGTGGCTTGCCAATGGCTGGACTGCTAGCGTGGCCGTTATCCAACAGCAAAAACCCTTTGATCAGTAATAACCAATACTACAGCAGCGTCATGGGGCTAACTGAAGCTCGCACTATTCTTTTCCATCCTGCAACTTGTTTACAAGTCATTAAGGAGCCTACTCCCTCTTTGTAGCCGTCAGTCTGTGTAATTGTCATTGACAGCGCAGTTTGGCCCACGACACTTGGGACATGCCTACAAAATGCGATGAAGACAAGGCTTTGGAAAAATTCTGCATCTGCAAGGGAATTGGGTTAAAAGGCAAAATTAGTCTGACAATTACTCTGTGACGGTGCTGTTAAGTCCATGCAAAAAACACAAGGTATTGAACTGATTAAAGTGTTACCCTTTTTTTCTACTCCCCGGGAGGATCAAACATAGAAGTTCAGCCAGCTTCTTTTAGTGCTGCCATAAAAGTGTCCCTTCCCTTGCAGACATGATGTGAAAGCTGGAGAAGTTCAATCCCTCATATTGTTTGAAGATTACAGTATCTTTATGGGCATGTACCAAATGTGCATGTGCACTAACAGAGCCTTTATATTAAAACAGCCAATGGCATTTGAACCTGTCTCATGTGAATTCTGGTCCAACACATTCCATGTTGGTATTGTTTAAATTAGGACTTTTATGCATTGTTTCCGCAGTGGAGCATTGTAATACATAAAGAAAGTATATACAAGAATAGTTAAAAGACAAAAGGGTATTCTAGTCTTGTCCAAAGTCCAGTCTATTCTCAGCTATTTCTCATGTGACAGGGTAGTAGGTTCATATTGAAAAGTTATCCTAAAGAGAGTAAAAATACAATCATAAAGTTGTCACAGTTCACAAACTGTGCAGAGCTGCTTTATGAGATGACGCCACAAATACCAAATCTGTCTGTTATTGCAAGTGACATTGTCATTATGCACTGACACAGCATCCCTGCTCTAGTGGGGCATAAAAATGTCCTACTAAATCGGCAACATAAACACGCTGATAAATTACATTTATATGCCATCAAGCTGCGACATTTGCTGACACCAAAAATGTTTCTCCAGATCTACCGAGGCGATGGTTCTCATTATCCAGCTGAGGAGTGAGCGGCGCTGGGTTGTTAATGAAAAATACACAGACAGTGACCTTTGTAAAGTCTCCCTGCAAATGACAGAGTTAACAAACTCCAGTCAGGGTGCAGTGAGAGCTGGAAACAGAGGGAGAGGGCCTTGCTGTTCAAGACACATTAAAAGAACTCAACACTTTATCCGTCTGAATCCTCAGGTTGTCGTGTTGGATGAACGCTGACAGGGTCAGAAAGGTCAGAGTGGTCGCTAACTCCTGCCTCTGCTCCAGAAATCACAGCTGCAGAGATAAAAAACCTCAGGCCTGAGCTCTGCCCAGGCACCAGGGGAGTTGGAACAAGTCGAAAGACTACGGTTTGACTCCACAAAGAGTGTGGAGGAATTTCTATAATGGCTAATGTCTTAATTAGCCCATAAGAAATAATAGAGCCCAGGACTGAAACACAGCCCGCCAAATCATGACAAAATGGCGGCAACGGTTCACTTGGATTCCTAAAAAACATGCAACTCATTAAGCATCGGGGTAACAGGCTAATTTCCTATTTTGCAGACAATGTTTATAGGGCGAAATCAAATGCAACGTTTTATTAAACATAGGTGTGTCCAGCAGACAGCCATAAAAATGATATTTTGTTTCCTTTTATGTATCCAGATATGCAAGCTAGTATTCTTGTGGTATTATTGTACAACTGTAAAGGCGCATTGAAAAACAATTAGAGGATTTACTGCCAAGTATCAAATTAAACCGCCTGTGACCTCTGGGTTCACTCAGCCATTTTCATAAATCCTTACTTGGACTGATTTATTGAAAGACCTTAAGACGGGTTACCAGACGAACTGTGAATTTGCTGAGTTGATGATGGCACCATGTTTTTTAGACCACAGCCTATTTGGCTCCTTGGAGCTTAGCTGATCACTGCAGATGAAGGGGTCAACACAATGACAGTTGCTATATGAGATGCAATCAGCCCTGGGACCATTAATGCTGGGGTAATCATCCTTTATAGTGGTACCGGTTTATAAAAGATGTACACAGCAATACTAGCAGACTGTGCAAAAGGATTATTGTGAATGCAATCAACTTCGACAAGCCATGGGTGGAGCTAACCACATCAGGATAATTAACATAGTGTCAGTTGTGTCGTCAATCCTATGCAGTACTCTGAATGTGTTTTCAAATTGTCTTTGTGCTGTCCTGTGTTATCAATCCAATCCATCTGGAGAGCCAAGGAGTTTCAAACAAACTCTAAAAATGATTTTCAGATCCTCGCTGACCACGTCGGAGCGCTAATACTGCCTCAGAAGTTTTTGGGAAATGTTTCAGCACTTTGTTGAGTTATTCTTTGCTCCATGGCAGGTGCCCTTTCTCACGCTCTCACTGAGACCATATGGGCCCGTCCAGCCTCAGCCTCAGCCTGCACCAGGCTCACTGCCTGCCAAAGCCCTGTCACACCTGAGTACAGAGGATCAAAGAACCCTGCAGTGCCTACAACCACACAGCTGCTGCACGTGCCAAACTTCCTTCTCTGCTCCACTTCCTTTGCTTTCAGCACATGTGTTTCCAAGGTTGACCACTAATCCTCCATTTATGTGCATTATCGGGTCTCTAGAACTCACTGGAGTGACAGCTCTGGAAACTCTCAGCCATGTCGTTGTGTCTTTGGCGTTGTTATCCCCTCCGGTTTGTTCAAGTTTTGGTCTTTTTGTCTGTTTGTTTGTTTGTTTGCTTCGCCTTAACTGTGGAAAGCCACATTCAGAGAAAAGGAGCACGAGGAGAAGGCTTCTGCAATCTCACTCGGCCAAACCGTAACCAGCAAGGCATAATTGTCGTTGGGGTTTCCACTTGTAAAACAATGGCTTTGGCCAGCTTCGGAGGCAGCTTTTCATACCAGCCAGCTGAAGAGAGGAGTGTTTTCTGCTCAGTGCTGAATTAAAGCTCCAAATTGGGACTGTCATTAGAGAATTCCACAGGGACTGCTAACGATGCAAAACGCTGACTCAAACCAAAGCATGAGAAACCTCTGGGGCAAATAAATATTCTAGATACAGCCATGTATCTGAGCAACAAACAAACAAACAAATTAAAAATATCGCTGTGTGATTAAATAGGAGAGAGAAAGCTATTGATTATCACTTGGCTCGCAGAGTTTTTTAAATTGTGTCTACCACTTAACGGAACAGACATTGGCGCGAAGAGGGACAACTTGAGATTAAGTTCATGT
This sequence comes from Epinephelus moara, assembly GCF_006386435.1. Taxonomy (NCBI): domain Eukaryota; kingdom Metazoa; phylum Chordata; class Actinopteri; order Perciformes; family Serranidae; genus Epinephelus; species Epinephelus moara. The sequence continues at coordinate 15,120,258 of NC_065506.1, read as the reverse complement.
CTTCTGCAGCTCAGTCGTCATCTAGCGAGCGGTGTTTAAGTGATCTTATTGACTTTTGCAGATGCACTCAATCTAAGTTAACTTTTTGTAGCCAGGATTGATTTGGAAAAAATCACCAGGGGTTCCTTTAATGCTCTAAGCCACATTAATTTCCACTGGGAAATTCGTCTTTGTCCTTTTACATCAAGTGAAATGGAGATTTATTTGTACTTTGCGATCCCCTTAATGAATTAACCCTGAAGAATATTACCAACTGTGTATGATGTAGTTATATTATATTAAGAATATTTGTACATAGGTTTATGTAGTAGTGCTGCGAATGTACTGTTACTATCCTCCTGAGACCCAGACTATTGTCTGGTATGTGTTTTTAATTTCTCTTAGCTATTTGGGATCAGTAGGACCCAATAAGTGTAAAAACTAAACATTGTCAACAATAATTAAGTCTCAATGTCCTCAGATGAGATGATAATAAAGTCCAAATGTCCTCAAACAGGACAACAGTAAAATATACAAGTCTTTTCTGTTTTTGCAGCTTGTTCCAGTAAAGAATGAGAAGGTTATATGCAGTTCAGAATATGCAATGTAAAGCAAGTATGTTAAATTCAAATTCAAAGCAATTTTGTAACTATCCACACTTAAAGAAGTACTTCAGCAAATTAATATTGTGCTTTTATAAAACTGGAGAAGTCACTAAAGACAAAACAGCAGAGGCCAAGATAACCTGACGTTCAAGGCCAAGTCATAGTTTCCGCATTCGGTGTCCACAAGTGTTCTCTTTGGTCCATGTGACGTAAATGTTGTCATCCAACCACTTTCACATGGGAGATGACCATATGGATCCCATTTTTTGTGACCGCACCGACTGTACATGCTCTAATCTCTGGTGCCACACTCCAGTCCGGTCCAAAACACTGTGGTCAAGTCGACTTCAGCCAGCGCACCTCGGTCAAGTTATTGTTAAATTTGATATTCGACAGACATTCACTCCAGATCCACGATATTTCAGCTTCACTAGATGTTGGCTTTGGGAGGATGCTAAGCTCACCTCCCAGCCCTCCTGTTTATTGCTGGGGACTGATGCAGACCCTCAAGTTTGCTACGAATCAAAATTGCGTGGGTGTCCGCATGACCACAGCTGTCTGCGAACATTCAATGCTGAAAGTGTGTCCAAGCCTTAAGTTTCAAAAAACACTGGATCCTACATTTGCCATAATAGAATCTTTCCTACCCTACTAAATGCCAAATTCTTTCAGGCCTTTGTTAGAAGCAGCTTCTTTTATCATTACTATTCCCAGCCCCATTCTCCCCATTGGTACCTGAGGACATATTTTCTTGAACTTTAGAAAGCTCCCTCTTGAACCCCAGAAGACATTATACAACAGTAAACTGGCTGAGAAGTAAGCTACTGCGATGAGTAAACTGAACTTCCACTGGACCGCCTAATGTGAGAGGTGAACATATGTATCTGGCTGATGTATGAAACATGTGACATTAAAACCTCCTCCAAATAACAATATCAAGACCATTATCCACAGTCCATGGCCTGACTAAGGACAGATGCTGATCAGCTTTATGATCAACAACTTATTTTGTTTTGTTGGAAGAAATGTTGCTCAGATGTTTGGAAGAAATGAAGTATATCATAAAATCCAAGCATATTATAGACAATGGCAGCAGTGTTTATGGGACTGCGTAACAGAGAAATACTGTAATTATACTGATAATTTACTAATCATCCCATGTAAAACGTGGAAACCATGACATAACTCAGTCAATCTGTGCCCAATATTTGTATCAGATGCAGATGTATGCTTTGAATAAACTATAATTCGGTAAAAAAAAAAATTGCTTGCTCGCATAACTGATATTCACTGTACCATTACCGAGACGCAAGCAAGGCCACGCTTTTATTTTATGATGCAGATGTTTATCAGAAATGAGTCACCGCTCCTTGGCACTAAAAAGCTACACTGTGATGTACCGGCGTTGTTGTCTGACTGCCAGATGCAGCGGTCTCAATTTAATGTTTTCATGACAACTGTTAAATCTCCGCGAAAGCCACAGCGTTAGCATATCCCCAAGGTCAGATATGGACCATGGCTCCAGAGTTTTCCATAGAGAGTTGCATTCAAGATGTTGCAGTTTCATCCTGAAATGAGATATCTAGTATTTGAATGAAATGATGCCTAACCTTGATCTGCATGCCTGCATCTCTGGATAGGATGGATGGATGTCTTAGAAAAGGACTGATTGCAAAGAAAACATCGACACAATACGGTATGATAGCTGATAACTTTATTTGGATTCAAAAATAACACTGAGTTAGGGATTGTAACACTGATTTTTCTCAAGATAGAACATGTATTATTCCCTTTTCGTGACCTTGCTTTCAAATGTAATTGAACCCAGGTTAACAGTGTATAGTTCTCGCAGATTTACAACTTATCACTTCAAGACTTCAAAGCGTATTTCTTAAACACTTTTGCAAAATAATTGAAAAGCAGCATGGTCACTTTTCCAGGCCATTATTGGCAAAGTACACCAGCCCCACTGATTCAAATGGTGTGCTGTAAATCTGCTGGGTGAAGGGATTCCAGAGAGCATATCAATTCAAATACCACAAAACTGGCTGACAGAATGGATAAATTGTATGTGGAGAAGTTCTGATACATCAGTTTTATCAAGTTTGACGCTGCCTGAAAATAGTGAGTATGAAGGAAAATGGACACATGCCATGTTTCTGTAGTGTCTTAATTAAACACTCTTGACCTAAACTTGACGAAATTTACCAAAAATGACTAATTGCCTCTCATTTAGTAAATATAAAAATCACATCATAAAGTATTTTAGTAGTGTATTTTAAATGCTATAAAATGAAAAGAGAGTATTTGGAGCCAGTTTTTATGAGGGATTATAATATTTTATATAAACAATGTTCACATACATTGCAAAATTCAAACCACAAACAGCTCTTGGACGTACTGGATGCGTGTCGCCATGGGAAAATTGAAAACCGACACAGACAGCATTGTTTCCCAACGACACTTATGAAAATGCTAAAGGAATACTTCACCCTGAAAATGACCATTTGTATATCAGTCACTCGTGACATTTTATGTTGAATTTGTGAATAGAATAGTGTTTTTCTCGCATGTGTCTGGTGAATGAAGAATCCGAAAATGGAGAAAATTTAACAACAGCATACATAATGTGCATCAAAACATCTTTTTACAAACTCTCAACACGTGTGCAGAATAATCTAGTCCAGTGGTTCCTAACCGGTGGGTCATGGTCCAAAACTGGGTCACGAGTCCAATCTGAATGGACCGTAACTGACTCGAAAATGTGTCAAGTTTGTACAGTGAAATTCTGCCACAGAACTTTTATTTTGAAGTGCACTTTCTGCTTTAAAGTGAGTGACTAACAGACAGCTACTTTACAGAGACAGCAAACTAGCTCAATGACATGTCCAAACACAAGTATGACGCTTAATGTATTAAACCGTGTGCACCTTGAACTAATGACTAAGGAGAAATCTGGACCCCATTGCTGGACCAGTTGGGAACCACTGATCTAGACTAAGTCTCATTGATCTAGTCATAGGCCCAGTTCTACCCAAACAGACAGTCCATTCTGGCAGGAAACTGAACTTAAAGTGAAACTTATCTATGCTCTCTTCAATGCCAGACTCCAATGACAAATTGAGTAATTTTACTTCACTGAGCATGGGAGCTGCTGGTCTACCATTGCCTCAGTCAGTTAGTTTGTTTATGTTATTGCATGACTTTGATGTTTTAAAGGGTTAGTTTGGATTCAGCAAAGTCACACATCAACAGAAACAAACTACCAATCGAGGTAGTACCAGCAGCTCTCGTGTTCAGCAAGGTAAAATTGGGTTATGCTACATGAGTTGTGTTAGAGTTTGTAAATGGACATAGTGTTTTCGTTGTTAAACATGGACCCCTTTTACTTCAATTCATCAAGAATTTTCTCAGTTTATGCATTCTTCATTTACCGTGGAGGTGTGAGAAAAAGCAATGATTTCATCACAAATCATCGTAACATGGGAGGACTGATATACAAATGGTCATTCTGGAGATGAAGTATTCCTTTAAGAGTGATCAATAACTTTTGCAAGCTAACAGGAAATACAAAAAAACACTCCAGACAAAACAAAACAAGTGCTGCTGCTGAGAATATTAGCAGAAATGAATTGTATCTGCTTTGTCAAAAACATGTTTCTTGTGTTTGCAGAATATGTAGCTTGCCCACTAAGCTGTGACAGGGTGGGATGTGATGTACCAATAGGAACCAGAAGGTTTAGGGGTCATTTGGGGAGTAGTGACAACATGCCACTCACCAAATCATCCCTCCTCTCTCTAATGTAAAAATTAACCATCCCCTTTATGCCGACCACAGCGGATTTGAGAGTGGCTGGGCTACACGGTTGTGCAATGCTTCCCTCATAATTCAATAAGGATCAGTTTCACTACAGAGAGCTCTGGAGTCAGAGAAGGGAAATCTATAGAGCAACACAGTGCAGAATGAAGTGCAAATGCTGACGCTCGCCGAAAGGTTTGGATTTTGGTTGTCATGCGCTCCGTGTTAGACTGGGGTTGAGAGCATTTGGTCCGTCGCCTAATGTTTTCGTGTTGGCACTCGCCTTCTCACCGGAATGGGTGCCAGATGTCTTTTTTTTCTGAGCCGAGGACCTGAAGCACGGTGACTCGGAGGGCCCTCGCGCTGCTCCAAAAACCACTGGCAATGTACACGCAAACTGGCACCATTTAATGAGTCACACAATTGCTTCAAAGTGAAATTACATCCATTTAAACCTGTCTTACACGTCACCCAAAGAGGCGCAGGGAAAAAAAGTGTCTACCTTCAATTTATAGCCGAATGAAAACCGCAAAGACAAAAGTGGGACATGTGCAAGTTATTATGGATACACTCCATTCTCAGTGATGAGAGCAGCATGTATAAAATGGGGAGGGAAGGGGAGGGGTGGCATAATCTCTGCCCGGCATATTTGTATGATACCAGACTTTGAAATGGAAAAATCAAAGGAAAGCTTTTTAGAACAAAATGTGAACTTTCTTGCCGTCTCTTCATGACCAGGCATGGTATATAATCATCATTTCAGCTGTTGGTTCAGGCCATCAAAGGCTCTGCACCCGATTACTATATCACAGGTGATCACAGGAAAGTCAGGAGACATGCTCTGCGAATAAAAGCAGCCTCAGAAAAGTACAGTCTGAGCTGCTGACAGAGTACAAAGAGGGCAGATTGTTTTGGCATGTAAAGCCCATGCTCACATATATGTGAATATAGGGCAATAAAGCCTTAATACAACACTTGGGAGTTATGGAAAAAGTCGGTGCGAGGCCTATAGTTAGAGGCAGAGGGCCGCCATGTCCTAACAGCTGTCCACAGCTGTGTGGGTGGCTGAAACAGTGGCGACAGCACCCACACTGACATTGGATTTATCCGGCATGCTTTTCAGAGCCAGAACACAGAAATATACGGCCGTGGTACTGTCAATAGCCAACATGCATGGGTGTGTGTGCAGTGGCCGGCCTTGTAACCAGCCGTGTCAAAGACATTTCCCAGAGGCAGACAACACGCTAAGTGAATTTCTATTATTACCAACAGCAGAGCTACATGTGAGAACACCAGCTGGTACAAGGAACCCAAATAAGATGATGTATTAAACACCCAAAATAAAACAACCAAAAGGTGGCACATTTGGAAGAGTGCCATGTTTAGCCACTATATAATTCTGTTGCCCTTCCTGACAAAGTACAGCAACCATGACCCGAACAACACTTCTCCGCTTCCAGCAAAGCTAAGCTGAAAACTGACTGTGGCTTCTTTTTGATAAAGGAAATGGTCTAATAAATGTGCTGCTATGCTTTTGATGTGACTTTTGATTTCTCGATTCATGCTGTGCTCTTGTGTCGAGCAGCTGGGCAAATGAGCTGACTTAAAGGCTGTAGCCGGCCCTTAATCCCTTCCATCCCACCGGCTAGTAGTGCATGCAGCCTCCATCATCATAGAGAAGAATAGAAAGAGCTGGAGGAAGTAACACCTGGTTCCCCGGAGCCCTGTTGAGGCCCCTATAGGGATAGCACATGCAGTGCCACTCTGAGCGGCCTGGGCGGCGCTCAGCTGCAGCATTAAAGATGTTAAAGTGTGTTAGCGGAACAACAGCTGAGCAGATGATCTGAGGCAAGAGACACTTAGCAATGACGTTTAAACATATAGGTGAAAGGTGGAGGAACCTGGCAAAGTGGGTGCGTGACTGTGTGTGTCAGTGACTGAAAGAATGTGTTTTAATTGTGTGTCAGCGCTAGCAGGGTGAAATCAGGTAACCTGCCACTAATAAATCTTTGTGTCCCTAGCATATGCTTTACAGACAGCCCATCTTTCTCTGGCTGTTGCTGTAAAACTATCAGCCGCAAGAAGAGAAGTCCAGCCAACACGTTCTCTGAAACACACGCATATGACATGCAAGTTGAAATATTTGATCACAAAGGTGGTACCATCACACACACACACATGTGAGCACACGCTGGACTTGGCGCATCAACTTCACAGGCTGGGTTCCTCTCCCACTGCGTTTAAAGTGGAACCACACAGGGTTGCGGCCCCCGTCTGCACATCTGGAGGCGCTGCTGCAGAAGGCCGCAGTCCCCGCCTCCTCCTGCACAGTCCTCATCATCCTCAGCCCTGTTATAAATCCCATCTCACTGTGTCCGTAATTATTCCACACATGCTTATGCAACAAAGCAGTAGCCAAGCCAAATGACAAACAGACCCGAGCTATAAATTAAGACTTATTTCTTACTTTAATGGCTTGCACTCTCATAATGTTTGCCACTAATTCTGTGCTGCAAAAAGTGGCAACAGCGCACTTTTCTTCCTCGTGCATCGCTCTTATTAACACTATGTATCTAAGCAACACAGCAAATATGGCGTGTGTTGAGATTGTGAAAAAACAACAACATTAGTTTCCACTTTTGTAAATCATTTTGTGTAGAGGATTAAATGATCCAGCGGCTTTAAAGACACAGTTACCCATGCAATATTGTTATAATTAGTGTCGGGAATCTTCATACACAAATAACCAGAATCAGTCATCTCACTTGAGACTAGCATTTAGAAAACCAGCCAACAGAAAAAACATTTCTCTGGGTAAGTGGCACTATAAATCCATATCAAGTGTCAAGCACTTTCTCAATTATGTTCAATTACAGAGCACCACATAAATCCTCTAAATCTCTCTATTATACCAGTTCTTTTCATGTCATGACACATACACACTGCTGCAAGGGAGAATTTCCCGGTCAAGCAAGCCTTTCCTGACCCTCATAGCCTGTCCTCTGGAGAAGGAAATCCATCAGACCACTTGACAATCTGCACCAGTTTACCTCTTTATTACAAGGACCTGACATCTGAGAGAGCAGAATGAATGGGACGAGGAAAGCAGAACAGAGGAGAGGAGTTCTTCCTCAGCCCGAGGCTTGTCACTCAGCCGTACCCAGCACTCACTTAATCAAGCAGGCATGTGGCATGGTGTGGCAACTGCCTGGGTGCATAAGTACATGTCTTGTGGTTTACGCTGGTTTAAGACAGGACGGATGTGGCACTAGTGGCAGCCTGTCTCAACTTGTTCCTGGTATGTTTGTTTTGACAGTCAGCTAAGACCCCATGGGCTGGCCCTCCTCGCCCCGGCTGATCCAAAAACATAATACATTTGGTTTTCGGAGACAGAAATAGAAGCCACATTATCCTTCAAATATGGAAAGCTGTTGCCCAGAGAAACGTATAAAAAAAAAGTCATTTAATTTGGTTTTATTTTTTTTATATATTTTTTTCCTATCCCCCTGCCTTCTGGCTTTTTTAAGAATAGAGCGGAAATACTCACACACACAGGCAGTTCAGCCTCGCACACCATATGTATGAGCATTAATCAAATGTTCCTGGGCCTCGCCTTTAGTGCTCAATTCACAATATAACAAATGTTCCTCCAAGCAGCACATCTGTAGAGGATGTCAATAAAGGACTTTGAAATGTACACCAACGCCAACACTCGGTAGACAAGAAAAGGGGGCTTTGAAACAGCTCCCATTGGAGGTGCTCGCTAAAAAGAAGACCAGCGGGGTATTGAAAAGATGTCAGTTTCCCCAACTTTTTCTATATGTAAATCCACGTTCCCTACGGGTTCCGTTTCTCAGCGAGGTATCTATATATGGAGCCACTTTATTACGGACAAATCCTCTTTAATGTTCTTGTCGGTGGAAGAACAGCTGGAGCGGAGATAAAAATGAGGAAGCAATCTGCACCAGCTGTTGAAGTATTAATACAAAAATTAACTACTGTGTGTTGGTTAATTGCTTTCTGCTTAATGTGCTTTCAAAAGCCTTGATTCCTCTTTTCTGTTACACAATCGCAACTGCGGCGGGATATCAAGAGGCCTGTGAAATTAAAGATTCCATTTAAAGGAGCAGCCCTCCTTCCCCCCATTCTTCTCACGGCTCAGCGGCCATAATGGACTCATGTGTTGAATAACCAAAATGGTCACATTAGACACCTGCTACTGTGGTCTTGGTAGACACAGATAGGGAACTCTTTTAGGCTGCAGCAAACACAAGTGCCGCTCATCCGTCAAGAGCTCATGCAAACATTTCCATAAGTGAAACTGTAAGTTTATCACACTCCGCTCTGTCCCATTCCAGCAATCGCACGCCCACACAAACCGGCTGAGTGACGACGAGCGATTTCAAACAGCACAGCTGGTATATTCGCTTTAACTGCCATGCGTTTTATTTGCGTTATTATCTGTTGCCACCTCACTCCTCAGATCCACACTGACTGGGGCCACATGGAAGCAGTTAAGAACGACGTGTCCCTTTACAGAAAACAAAGGGATTTTTTTTCCCCCTCTCTTAAGGAGTCACAGCTCTCCTCCTCTGGGGCCCATACATGCACGGGTCGTGTCTCCAGCACATTTAATTCCACGCTGTAAAAGCATTAATCAGAGCCAGATGAAGTGGGAAGAATTCTAAGACATTATGTTTTTATGGATAATTTGAGGTTATTTATGCAGGATAAATAAGAAAATAACGAGCCCCAGACAGCAGTACAGAGGACACTGGTTGCTGTTTGGACATTCATTCACTGCAATTACTCCACTCCAGAGCACTAATCTTTATAAACCCAATAAACTCTATAAACTCTACAAACCCCAGATAGATAGATCCATAGATAGATAGATAGACAGATCCATAGATAGATAGATAGATAGATAGGCCTAGATAGATCCATAGATAGATAGATAGATAGATAGATCCATAGATAGATAGATAGACAGCAAAGTAAGCTTGACACCAAAATTGTTTCCATTGTTGTCCATTAGATGGCTTACTTGTACTACAAACTCTCCGCATATTGGTGAGGTTGGGGGCTCGTAGTTCATGATCAGGCCACGGTCGACATCTTCCAGGAAAACAATGCTGGATAAGAGCGCTGTGTGACATATGAGAGGTCAGAGAGAGGGCTGCCACCGCAGAGCAAGAGCCAAAAGACAGGGAAGGGGGCAAGCCAATTTGACACACATTACTGCTCTCCCTCTCTCGCACAGGCACACACACACTCTAGCACTCACAGGTTCGGCACTGTACGGCGTGTACACGCAACGAGCATCTGTGCAGCACTACGATAATCAATAGATAAATATTTCTAGGCACTGAATCTACTATTTTTATTTGCCAAAAAAAAAAAAAAATCTGAGAAGTTAATGGTTTGAAACTTATTTTCAGAAGATAAACAAAAGAGAATGAGAATAATTATTAAAATAAGTGCCTTAAGAGGAGTGAAAATTTTGTTTTTATGTCAGACAATATGATTACAGTCCTGCAGGACAATTAGAATAAAGTAGAAAAGCAAGGCATGGCTGGTAAGGTGGAAAATATTCCCCCAAATATTCAATTTTATATGTTCATTGCAGAATGATGATTAAAAGGAGAATAAGATCCTAACCTTATCATACAGCACAAGTTTTATATGGAGACCTCCCCTCCTCCTCTCTGCTTTGATATTGCATGTGTTGTGAACATGGAGTCTGTATCTCTGCTCTCGCGGCACCACCTCAAACTGTCATTAAAGCGCATGTCCTCAGGTGGAAAATGACTTCTGTGGGGGAGCTTCTCCAATGATAACATGGATTTGCTCTAAAATACGTTGCTTTTCTCAGAGCGTCATGAATAAGTAAACGTCGATGAAAACCCTTTGCATTTTCACTATCATTCCTAATGCTTTTGCTTTTAAGATGCATATTGAGGCATGCATAAAACATCCACCCGCCCCCCTCGCTGCAGCCGCGATGAATGATGGAGGAAACTCGCGCACACAAAACCCTCTTCACGGCAAAAAGAAAACAGATGAACAAACAAAACAAGTAAGTCTAAATGTGTCCTAGGCGCAACGCCGAGGCCTAAAATTACATGTCTTTCCCTTTCCATTTAGCTGAGCGTTTCTGTATGAATTGTGCTGGCGTCACTAGAGTTTACTTTGGTTGAATGAACTTCATGTGATCTTTTAATTCATCCAATTGTCGCTGTTGCCCTGGAAAACAGGGCTGTAATTTTGGCCCCGGCATTGATAAGTTTTTCACTTAGCATTGAGAGGATTAAATCAATTATGTTGATTCTGTATTTACTGCTTGCATGCCCACAGTCGTTTGTAATTAGCTTATTGCTTTTGATCTGATGTAATGTGATGAAATGCCTGGAAGCAGCTCTGGGAGCCCGCTTGGCTGGAGCAACTGGGGTGGGCGCCACTTCCAGGCCCCCACTGAAGCCCATCCGATTGTCCAAGCATGGGGAGGGGACCGGGGCGACTTGCGTGAGCAGCCGCGGACAGAGAGTCAGGGGGATCGGTGTCAGAGTGGAGGGAGGGACCACCCGCCGAGATGGCAGCATCCTCCAAACCTCATTACCCTCAGAGGCCTTTCCTTCACATGAATGTGTAATTACACCCCACCCCACCCTGCCCCACCCCACCCCCAACGAAAGCTCTCACAACACCTGATACCTGCAGGTAGAGCGCCACAGGGGGGCCTTTGCAATGATAGGGCTCCAGGGCCCGAGGGCCCGCTTAGAGTAACTACCATTCAACTCTGGCCACCCACATCAATCAAAGACCCCATAACACAGAGAGTGATCATCTGTTTTGGAGAGAAAGAGCTGTTTATTCATGGAAAGCTAATTGTTCTACCTAGCCACTGTTCTGCATCCAAGACTGTACTACAAAGCACAAAGGATGCGGGATTGGATTTGAAATAGTCCAATATATTTGGACTTGCCTGAAGGACTGGATGTTGCCTGACAGTTTAAGGACAGGGGATCCTTTTCAAGTTAATTCTGTCAACCTTCTGGTAAACAGACGGATGAAGTCTTTGGCTTAACTAATACAAGAATGAGCTGGACCTCAGTTAAATGCAGAGTTTCAAGCGCTGCCCATCTTTCCTCAAAGGGGAACGGCTCCAACATGACTTCCATTCAAACTACCCCAACAGAACCCCTCCCAAAGCACCCCCCTACTACCCCCTTCTCTTCCTCTCCCAAACTGGTGAAACAGACCCACGGTGCACTGCAGACTGTTCTGTTTATGAAAGAGGTCAGGGTGCCACATATGGCCAGCGCGTTAAAATACACACGGCTCCTGCCGCGGCTGCTAAAAATGTATTGCGGCTGTCTGTACATGCAGGAATAAAATAAACTCTGAATGTTTCAGCAAGCAGTGCTGAGAATTTAATGATTGAGTATTTGAAACTATGGTCAGATTTGTACATGAAAAAGCAGAAAAAAAGACACACGTCTTTTAAAAGTCCAAAGATATTGGGTTAGACGTCAGCAATATACAGAGAGTTGTTTGACTTGGCAGGAGGGGACGCGCAGATTTGCCTGGGATAAGTGTGTGTCACACGCCATCTGAGAGGATAGCAGGGCCACAGTAAGCCATAGGAAACTAGCGGTGAAACTAAACACATGCAATGACAGCCACAGGCAGTTGATGTGCGCCAAGGAGTCTTAGCTCCCAAAAGACTGGCCCGAGGGGAGAGAGAGCAGGGCTACTGATAAGTGGAATAAAGAGCAGAAAATATGAATACCTTCCCCTTCAAAGCAAACCATTATGTGCCACTAAATTCTGATTATTTTCAGTGCGATTCTGGCGCTTATTTCTCTTGGCTGCGCTGAGCTCTTCTCTGGCTCTGTAACAGATTTGTGGCTCTATGTTTCACCTCTCCAGCAAATAGACTCTGCGCTTAATAAGACAGAGGTTGGAGATTACACTGTAGATTGTGTGGGTATTAAGCTTCTCGTGGGTTTTATGATCGTCTCGCCATCAATAAAGCCTCCTCCGACACCAAAGACAAAATCTCTAACACTCCGCGCTTCTGCAGGCGCCAGCAAATGTGAAGAGAAGGTCAAGACGGGATCACGGCATGTCGCTGGGTGTTGTTCGTGTTTTTATGGCAATCACGCCTCGAGACTGGGCGCAAACACTATAAGGTTGCAAGTTTGATTCCAGCAACGGCCATTTCATCCATCACTGTGGAGATTCAGTGAACACCTACCTGCTCCAGCTGGCCGTCGTTTCGAGCCATTGTGGTGAAAACACAAAATTCATATTCCTAATTGCGCTCTGTGATTAAAGTGCTCTACATTTCATAAAAATATCAAATCAGTGAAACTGTCCAGACAGCGAAAAAACACAGGCTCTGATAGTAGGCGCCAGTAAGTGTGAATGCAAGTTCAAGAGGGCATCGCTGGGTGCAGCGCCGGGTGCAGCGCTGGGTGTTGCTCTCCAACGCCCTGTCTTTATGAGATCAGGCTTGGTTCTGGGTAATCTGCTATGACCTGTGGCAGGAAGACTGTGTCCACCTCTCAGCTCTGTGATCCTGCCTTACACCTAGCAGTTGTGGGTAATAACCAACCTTAATTCCATCTCCTGCTGGGCAATGAAAAACCTCCCCCGCTGCTCTTTGGTTTTTTCCAGTTGCAGGGTCATGCACTAGCAAAGCATTGTGGGAAGAGAAGGGTGACCGAAGTGGAGGAGGAGAGGGGGGAGGATGAGGAGGAGGAGGGAAAGTGTAGGGGTGTGGGTTGGGGGGTTGCTCATAAAAAAAGAATAAAAACATGTGTAATGAGAAAACATGTGGTGTGTAACTATTGGAAGTCATCAACAACAGAAAATAATAATTAAAGTGCAGGATGGAGAAAAAAAAACTGAAGCTGTCTTTTCGTGGCTGGGAGACCACTGTCATCATGTCTCAGGAATTAGGCAAACATATGCTGGTCTGCTGCTGTTGAAACCAAGGCGCCTCGCTCAGGCTGCGGTTTGGGAACATGAAAGGCTTTGTGGGATGAGCAGGAGGACTGGCCCTAATTCAGGGCCTCATTGCCAGGGAAGCTGGCAGCAAACTCCGATTGTGGGACAGGGAAAGGAATTTGGTTACATATTCCAGCGAGGACCGCAGCTCCAAACAAACCGAAGCAACAGGCTGCTGAGCAAACCATTCTGTCCGCATTCAAACCCCCCTCTCCTCCTCCCGCTGCTGCTGTAGGAGAGAGGGACTCATTCCCACCTGACCGAACCCCCGAGGAGGCTGAGGAGAGCGAACATGGGGAACAGGAATGTAGGAGGTCAAGCCCAAAATTGAACTTGTAGCCCTGCTTCCCTGCTGAGATCCAGTCCCATGCAGGGCTGAGGATGCTGGCAACAGACTCGCTTATTTGGAAGGAGTGTTTGGAAAACAAAGCAGGCTTTGTGTTGTTTTATTGCAGCCAATTAAAACTCTTAAACTCAATATCTATCTTTGAGAGGATGCACAGAGGTCAACATGAGATGTGCAGGGGAAACAGTTAGCAGGTCTCAATAATCCCCACTTCACTGGGTTAAACACAGCATGCCTCCACTGTAACCTGATCGACTTAGTAAATTGGATAAAACTCTTTTTGCTTCTATCTTTTCACAGCCGTTGCAATGTATATCCACAGGGCAAGCCCGTCTTGATTGCTTTCCAGAAGAGAGACGTTTTCTGGCATTTTCAGACAGGCAGGGATTAGATTAATCATGTCTCCGTTCAGGGTACATATGATTATGGTTGACTGTTTACAAGTTTTCTCAGATGTGCTCCCCATGCCAGGACATGGTGGTAGAGCTCAGAGCCTGAAACTCATTCATGCATGCGGTGGTCTTGTTTTAAACCGAGCTGCAGTGAAAAATCATTCATTTTTTGACAGTGGAAAATACAGATGTGAGGCAGCATTGGATTTACACCTCCTTGTTAGCATTTATTTAACTTCTTGGAGTTCCAACTGGTTGAGGCTCAGTATGTGAAGTATGTGAAAGTGATTTATTGCACTTCAGCGGCATCTGAATTGTGTTGATGCCGCTAACTTCAGGCAGGTCAGCACAAAGGCAAAATGAATTACTTGCATTATTAGTTAAGTTTATTTGTCTTTAAGGGAGGATGTAGTTTAGGTGTCACTGTCAGTATCATGCCCAACCAGTGGGAGGCAGCACAGACTGGAGGATAATAGCATTGCAGAGCACACACACTTGAATGCACGTATGTACACAAAGGGTGAGTCACTTGAGTGGTTGAAGGTGACCATATCACACATCTGGGGAGCAGACCCAAATGGCCGGTGGCAGAGGAGAGGACCAGGATCAGTGGCCAGAGGAGCGGTGACATGTGGCACGCAGAGGGGAGAAGCAGACCGCATTCAGTTTGTGTCTGTAATCCTCCGCCCTGAGAGAAATGTTTGGTTATGGTTAAAGGCGCTGTTGTCCCACATTTTCATCCACTTCTAATTACAACATAGCTGAGGCTCAGTGGCAGCCAGCGTAACTGTTGTTGTTGTTGTTGTTGCTGTTTGTTGACATTACACAGCTCTCCCCCACAACACACTTGTCACACGCACACGTTCAGTCGCGTACAA
This sequence comes from Epinephelus moara, assembly GCF_006386435.1. Lineage (NCBI taxonomy): Eukaryota > Metazoa > Chordata > Actinopteri > Perciformes > Serranidae > Epinephelus > Epinephelus moara. Next base: position 15,105,244 of record NC_065506.1, on the reverse strand, counting down.
GACCAATTCATTCACACCCGTGTGTCACTGTGTGTGCGCACACACACAGGAGCACACATTCAAAAATACACACGCACGCTACAGGCAGGTTTTTCACACACACACACACACACACACACACACACACACACACACACACACACACACACACACACACACACCCTTCCACACAGTGATCAACATAGTTGAGTGGTAACCATTGCAGAGCCCAATATAGAAACACAAATCTGTTTGGTGCCACTGGGAGATTAGTACAACCACACTGAAAACCAAAAAACACTATGTAGACATTTCGGTGGACCGGATATCACAACTTGTACATATGTGAGAGAAATGCAGCGCGGTGAGAAGACAAGTGAGTCACTTATATGCCACATGCTAACTGTACAATACAAATGAGTTACCACCAACTAATAGGTGCCAGATACCAAGTAACCTAAATGGCTTAGTGTGATGGTTTAACATTATTGCAGCTGCCAAATGTAGAATGGATCTTTATTATTACTGAGGGGGGAAAAAACCTTAAATACATGCAGCACACATCAACAAGAGGTGCAATAAGCAGAAGAAAATCAGGTAATAGACATAGATACAAATATATTGTACATTTAAATTGAAAGTATTATGAACTGCTGAACAAACTTGAAGGTTTTAGAGAAATTATAAGTTGGTTTTAAAACTGGTTAAAGGGACATTTCACCCCAAAATGAAAAAAAAAAACTATATTTTTCCTCTCACCTGTAGTGTTATCTATCAGTCTAGATTAATAATCTAGATCTGAGTCAGTTAACATTACACCTCAGCTGAGGAGGACGCAATTCACGTTTACATCTCGTGCTGTCACGAGCACAAGCCTCTCATCCATGAGCAGATGTACACTTCCTTCTGGGCAGTGATATAACTAGCTGGTGTAGTCCAGTCGAAGAAAATAGTCCCTTCATGAAACTGCTTACAACAAGGTCTTGAGTAACTGGGTTGAGATTTCTGGAAAGAGACACTGCTCTTGGGTTTTTCAATTGTATTTTTTTGGCAACACAAGCCGAGTGCCATTTAGTTCCATTATACTTAAAAGAATGCAGACACCTCTACGGCCGATATCTCCAACACTCTGCAACTCACACCAAAACAATCTAGAGTGATAAATAGCACTACAAGTAAAAGGAAAAATATTTATTTTTTATTTTAGGGTGGCCTGTCCCTTTAATTTAGGTAACATTTAGTACTTGAATGATATAAAAAGGCAAACTATAAGCTGAAATTATTGTTTTATTTGTTGTAAATGGAATATGGACCTACAAGTTGTTTTCCCAAACACATTTAGATAACAGACACAATGATCAACGAGTACTGTAGATGTCTTGATGACGCTGACACTTATCAGGACCAAAGCAACAGCTGCAAGTCTGTCTAAATACATACTGTACAGTACACGCCACAGTTTCTCAGTCTGTAATTTAATGTTTGCAATTAAAAACTCCTGTGCTGCCTCTCAGAGCGCGTAATTTACTGAATCAACGCCTTTAAATCAAGCGCTTCCTTCTGTGACAGACTTGTGTCTCCCGGAGGAATTTGCCATTCCAAACCACAGTCTGCGATCCCCACGTTGTTTTCACTCCCAATCACACGCTTTATCTCCAATTGCTGACTAATTACCAAGAGCGAAGGGTTATGGGAAAGGCCCCAAAATGGCAGTCTGATGTTTTTTGTGGTTCAGCATTTGGATTGCTGCTTTTCTTGTGCTTTTTTAATTGTCTGTCAATTTACAGTGTGTGAAACTGAGGTCAGATGTGAGATAGGTCAAAATAGGGACAACTGCTTTTTAATCAAGAAGATTAAAATGAACATTTACAAAATGTACAAGTACAAAAGAACATTGAATTGAACAAATACATTTATGTGTGCATATTTATTGAAGACTCATTTTATATACTATACCTGCAGGATACAGCTAACATGCATGACGTGCTACCACTGTGACATGGAGCCTGTTAGAGAAGTAAAAGACATTCCCATTTGGCCACATGTCATCAGTAGTGGCAGCCATATAATTAAATCATTTACATGAATGAAATAATGACAGGTTAACCAACAAAAAATTTAAAATAAATTCACCACCAGTCTAACAACATCTGGTTTGGGTGTGAATTTGAGTGCTGTGGGCCAGATCATACTTTACATCAGTTTTCCCCAAGAGTTTGATTCCTGGTTTCTGTTTCAGCACTGAAACAAAGAAACACTAAAACTCTCCATTGAAATCTAAAAAATGAAATTGTCGGCTGGAAGATCCTCAAGGCGCAGCACCCTTCCCACTTTTTTGGTGGTGAGGGAAACTCCACCGCGACGTGAAGCATCATTGCTCGGCAATATCAATCATAATATTTTCTCTGTGATCTCAGATGCCATGGATGAAGTAATCTGACGACATGCCATGCCTCTGTTGATGTGCGTGCGAAACACCTGAGGTGACTGACTCATATAGAGGCACTGTGCGGTGTGACATGTACGATTCTCCAGAGAGAAAAAAAAGGGGGGCACTTAATGCCTCTGTTCATGATGAAGCAGCGAATTATGGAGACAGGGTGTGTCATCTCATTCTCTGCTCCTTTCATCATAATCTCCCCCACTACGTTCAGAGAAAAAACCCACTGGAGGCCATCAGCCCCGAACTGCAGCTGAGAACATCACACAGAGATCTACCTATGGCCTATTTCAGCAGTTCACTATACAGACAGCTTATGGATTAACAGCCACCGACTTAAAGTTGGAAGAGTGTAAAGGAAGTCAAATATGCAGTAGTAGAAGTGCCTGTGTGAACATACATGTGAGTGTGTGTCTCTGACCGCTCAAACACGAGTGTCACCTGCCGGGCAGCTGTTAGTTTGTGCACCAACTGACAACTGACATGTTGCATACAGGAACACACACACACTCAGATGCTAAATACCAGCTAAAAACAGCCAATAGTTACACTTATATTAGATTTTGTTGACATTTACTTATACCAAATTAAACTGGGTAGAATGGTGTCTGCAACCAAAGTAGGCTACATCCAAAATGTGCATCATAACCCTTAGACAGGCTGAATTTAATACTCCTTACCATAAATACAAACAAATAGTAATGTTATTTTACTATAAAGCTGGACTTAAATGGGAAATTTAACACTGTCCTGGTCTGTCTTTAGAGAAATTCTTTTTTTTTTTAAAACTGTGTTGATGAAAATAAACGTTCATAGCTATTTCGAAGTTGTAAGACAGGTTTTGTTCTCAGCTCAATTCAGTGTTACATTTTAAATTACTATCATATACCTTGTTTTGCCCCACACATAACAGTAGTGAAGAGGTACTGAGATCCCTTACTGAAAGGGACTATATATAAAATTCAGAGTGTATGAGATGCGGTTCTCAACATGGAGGTGGCTAAGCTAGCAGTTAGCAGCCATTGGTGCTAACTCTATAAAAAGTGCTGCACTACAGTGCTGACAGAGGTAACAGTGTAAACCCAGGGGGAAACCGGAGGGTGGGCGCTAAGTACAGTATCACCAGTTACTGGGGTATGAGTTCAGTGCAAAGCGATGGAAATGAGCTAGTCAGTGGGAGGCACATGTACTAGGCCTAATTCCATTCAGTTCAGTTCAATTCAATAGAACTTTATTCATCCCGACGGAAATTCTTGTGCTAGGGAATGCTTCAAATTACAGTAACACTAAATACAGTAACCGCAATTTTAACGATTCACAACCAATAACAACCAGACAACCATTGAGTTCCCCGGGTCAAGGTCATTCACTGAGCCCAGATTTAGAACAATAGAGTATCAAATATCTGGTAAAATATACAAATACACAGGACAGAAGTGTTCTAGAAGAGCAAAAGCAAAACCAGTGCCTAACAGAGCATTCTCGGAACCCATCGGCTGTATTCGTCGTCTGACTTCTGGCAGACGGCGATACAGCCTTTTGGGGCAGACCCCTGATTTTTTGGCATTCCGGTTTGATTTGGGCGGAGGAGGCGATTATCCGTTTCCGACTTCCGTTTATATATAAGTAAATATGCTGAACCCTTGCGATGGATTCAGAGTTTGCAGTGATGCTAATTATCTTCCGCCTCGTTAGTTCACTGCACGGACCGTTTAACCTGGCAACAACTGCAGCCGGCTCAAACGTGATTGGTCAATATCACGCAGACTACAAACAGCCTACAACCGGAAACCAGGGCTCTTCCGCTCTTCTTCCCGCATCAAGATCTCCGGGGTTTGCCTACAGACTCTACATTCACTGAATGTAGAGTATGTATATAGAGGCTACTAACAGAGTAACAATAGGATTATGATAAGTACAAGAGTTGAAGTAAAATGGTGGAAAAAACAAACTGTGCTTCAGTGTTATTTTAAATATGATATAACAATGAGAGGTAGTATTGCAACTCATTGAATAAATAATGAGGCCGGACCAGCTTACCACAACAAACCACAGAGAAAGTCAGGTCACAACACACATAGAGGTGGCGTGACTTCATTCTCTGCTCAGGATCTTTACATAGCAAATAGTGCTCTGCTGCTATATTAATATATTCATGCTCTGTTGCATACAGAACCTTAATGTAAAAGTATCACTACCTCAGTGTAGAAATACTCCATTGCAAGTACAGGTTCTTCAGTCAAAACTTCACTTCAGAAATGTACATCAATATAATCAGCAAAATGTACTTAAAGTATCAAAAGTAAAAGACCTCACTGGGAAGCAGAATGGCTTCTGTCAGTGTTGCAGCATTATATATTACTAAATTTTTATTATTACAGATGCTTTAATATGTGAACAGCTTTTAACTTTTAGTTGTCAAGATGGAGCTTATTTGTTCTATGAACTTGAATGTAAAATCTAAATCTGTAATACAAGTAGTGACTGTGGCTGTCAGATAAATGTAGGGGAGTAAAAGTATATAATATTTTACTGTGAAACTTAGTGGAGTACCAGTATAATGAGCATAACGGAGACACTTAAATAATGTTCCTCAGAACTATACTGAATTACAGTGCATGAGTAAATGTACTTTGTCATTGCCGTACAGTAAACCTACTGTTTCCCTCTTTTTTGTGTGTGGCAGTACCCTTATCAGTGAGTTCAGCCTAAAACTTGGCCGCCATCCATTACAACAAAATTGTTGCCTGCTTTTAACATAATTACATTTCTGTTGCTTTGATTCCAGTCCGAAGTAATAAAACACTTCTAACCCAAACCTCAAAATCTATCCACAAGTACAATTAAAGTTAAAAGTGCAGTTGTTTTATGATAAGAGCTGCAGGGTCTGAAGCCACCAAGCCCTACCACCTGCTTCTGATTGGCTAGTGGCATGTTATTTTCCCCTCACACATACCCCAGCATGCACTGGGGTTTATTTATTAGGAATAAAAAAAAGGAGTCACTAATCTGTGTTCGGTTCAGACAGCGGGCTCCCCCTACACACTCGCTCTCTCTCTCACACACACATCTGTGTACCAGCTGAGCAGGGAGCAGTCCCACTGTTAGGCTTTCACATATCAAAGAGCCTGGGGTGCTTTGGCACTGCCGGGGTAGTTGTCCTTTTTTACAAAAGACAAACAAGCAAAGAGCTCGGGATGCGGTCCAGAGACGCCTTTGACACGGTGTTGAAATGGGGACTTGGCTCCGTGACATATATGATCTACATGTGTAAAAAAGCTGTGTTGTTTTTTTTTTTGTAAGACATTGCCAGTTGCTTGTCCTCAGCCTATAGCAGTCCACATTCTCTATTAATCTGCTTTAACCATACACCACAAAACAACATAATTTGCAGAATTGTTCAATGGCTTCAAACTTTGGCTCGAGGCTGCTTTTGTGTCAGGGGTGCATGGAAAGTATTACCTCTAGGTGTGTGGTACTTCTGTGATGAATGGTACACAGACTTTCAGAGGTCAGGATGTTAGTCTGATACTGTGACATCACCAAGACATTAGCAATTACACAAGTGTGGCGAATCCCTCTCAGAGAGATCATCAATTCACAGGCATTTTAAATCATCGTGCAATCCTCACAAACCCCAAAAGAAACTAATGTTCCCAAAACAGCTAATCATTATTTATCATATTTCATCAGTGGGATCAGTTTTTGCTGCTGGTATTAATGAGAATGAGAACATGAAGAGGGATGATGACGATGACGGCGATCGCGTGTGTCTCAAATAGATCTTGCAAGACATAGTATTTAACACGTAGAAACAAATCACAGAGGTCCAATCCATGTACCGCAGCACAAATAGAGAACACTATTTTCAGCAAATGGAAACAAGGCCCATTTGGGATCAAAGCATCTAATGGGTTCTGGATAACCAGAAGCTGCTGTCAGTTTCTGGCCAAACCAAACAGACATGCAAACACATGTGGCACTGCGTCCAGAAGATTTTCAATAGTGCTCAGAGAATTATAGCAACATAACGTCTAATCTAAGTCTCCCCCTTTTACAAATGTATAGTGGCGGCAAGGGACATCTCAGTCGGGACAGTTGACTGAATGGAAAAATGGCAAATAACTTGACCGAGTGTAACCAGGGGTCGTGCAGTCGAAAATATTTTTATTGCCGAATGAAAACAGTTCATTTATATTGTGGTGATGAAGCCTATTTTTCAGAGTATGCCTTTTGCACTTGTGTCCTCCTCCATCCCTTCAGGACAAAGGAAAGAAGAAGCAAATGAGAAGCAAACTGACAAAGACAGAATTTATGTTACATATTTTTTTTTTACTAGATTCTCAATTTAATCTTTGAGGGTGGGCCGGGGAGAAGAGTGTAAACTGCCCATGTCTCACTATAAACCAACCTGCCATTCAATTGACTGTACAGTAATTAGAAGTGAAGGTGGCCTCCGGGAAAGTGTAAAAAAAACTCTGTATATGGGAAGTTGGGTGTGATTTAAACTTTTCAGTCAGTGTTAAATGTACCTGTCACCATCGGCACGCTCCGTAATGTCAACTAATTTGGAAATGGGGAGAAATGTGCATGGATAAATAAACACGTTTCAGCAGCGTTCATGTCAGTGGTCAGACTGGAGGGTTTGGGTACAGTTTGGGCTGTCAGATGAATTCTTGATCACTTGCCAAACTTGAATCACTTTCACATTCATCAGTGTACAGTTATTAGGAACAAATGGGCATATTAGCTCAATGAATGTGTATGTAGCATCAGTGCACCATTGAAAATAAAGTCAAATAGAATAGATTTTTATTAAGCCAGAGGGCATTTTCACTTGAACATCAAAGACCCCCGCATTGTTACTAAGTTCTACCAATATACAACATGTCCTGAGTGTGCACTAACAATCACAGTCGTATGTGTGCCGTATGTGCCCCGCATGTGTCTTCTACTGAATTCAGCGGCTGGTCACACAACAAGACCTAAACTTGGTAACACTGACTCAAGGGGAAAACATGCACATTAAAGACCAGAAAAGCCCTAATAAAAAGCCTCTAATGTAAAACAGTCCCCATCAAAGAGATCCCTCTCAATATTTGTTGAACTCTTACATATAATATTAATGCCATTTCAGCCATTGTTCACTCAGGCTGCGTTTGATCTGCGGGGCTGCTGTAACTCTGGGGTAATAGGAGCGCTAATGAGAGGAGTTGGCACTTTATAAACACTGTCAAGAGCAGGTGGAGCAAGGGGTCACACTGGGCCATTGTGTCCACCTCAGCTGGTCCTATTCAGAACGACTTATTTTCTTAGATCATGTGGAGTAGTTTGACAAATCAGCATATTTCAGGCAGACGTCTTTGTTAAAAGTTAAGTCCGGTCCTGGGCGATTGTGTCGTGCTGAACAAATGTGTGATTAATCTGCGGCATGGTGCTGCTGAGTGATACGGTGCAGGCTTCAACAGAAAACAGGTCATCTCTTCCTCTACAAAAGATATTCCCTCCTGATGGTGCGCGAGGCAAGGACACACACAGAGAATGTATGCTTCCGTATAGAGTTTTATAACGTCTCTCAGCTTGACATTGTGCGTGAGATTTAAAAAGGGGCTCTTTTGTATGTCAAAACCTCACTTTTAATGGGTTTCTTATAAAAGTGCTCAGTGATCATGGTATTCAAATCACAGCAATAGCAAAGCGCTTCCTCATTTTCGGTGTCTGGAAGTGATCCCAGGCAAGGAGGTGTACCACATCTTAGACTAAGGCTGCACGCTCTTTCTGTTCGCTAACCCAAGGGCTCTTTCCTGTGGTGCTATACAATCATTTATTGAGGCTTAATCAACATGTATTGAATGGTGTATGTACTTTTTGAGCCATTTTAAAGGCCCCTCTGTGCACTTTAAGCCTCGGCCATGGGGTTGCAAGGTTTTTAACAATGTTCCAGCTAAGGGCTCGAGGCAATAAATTACTTCTGTCCCTGAAGAGCTTTTATTGTGGCAAGAAACAATTCTTTGCACTGAGAATTAAGGAAAGGTAGTTATACTAGCTAGACAGCAGGTGCTACTCAGGCCCGGCACTTCTGTCCCTGCAGGATTGCAAAGTGAAGTTCGAGATAATTTGCACTGATCCAGTCTGGGCCTCTCTGTTAACAATCAGGATTAGTCAAACACAGTCAAATGTAGGACACTGAGAAATGTAGAAAAAGGGCCACTTGTTTGAACTGGTCAAAGCAGCATTTTGCTTATGGGCCACAACAATACTGGCATTATCCTGTTTCATTCTGCATTGTAGTGGCAGAGAATACATCTATCAATGACAGTAATAGTCATGTGATTTGATTTTATTCTGTCATAAACAACAAACACATAAACAACAAACACATAGCAGACTTGTCCAGATAACAAAATAATCAGATTTAATCCAACATGGGACTTCAAACAGGTGTAAGCAGCACATAACACATTGTGATAACAACTGCTGAGTGGTGATGTCCACATTTAATTATTGTGGGTATGACTCATTATAGAAACAGCACATTTTTCTAAAATTATGAATGTCTATCTTCCACCTTTGCGCTAGCTATTACTTTTACTATTTCTATTACTAGAAAGGATTTAGATCCAAAACACCCATAGCCGTGATTTTTGACTAAATGTTGACTGTGCCTGCTGCTCAACCACCTTTCATAGTCTGGTGCCTGACCATATAAATTTATAGCATAGACCAGGGATACTCGGCTTGCTTTGCCTGGGGGCCACTTTTACAAAATGAAAGGTGGCCAGGGTCCAGTCGCAAAAGCCCCACACATGTTAGGTGTATACAGGGGTGTTTCTTGGATTTTAGGACATTCAGGGTTTAGCCCGGACCTCTTTATTGATGAACAACCTCTGTCTTGATACTTTATGCACCCTGGCACCTTATTTACATTAAAAATAGGGGGAAAAATCCCATGGTGAATCAACTTATTTTCATTGTGATCTCATAAATGTTTGGGGTCCACCAGGCACCCTGTTGCAGGCCAGATTTGGCCCATGGGCTGCTAGTTGAGTATCACTGCCACAGACTGTATAACAGTAATAAACATAGCCACCATGACATCACCCATTGGTTTGTGGAGTCCCATTTTGAAGCCTTGAGTTTGGCATTTTGACCATCGTCATCTAGGATTTATAGAGCAAAAGTGACCACATTTGGATGGGAGGGTGGAGGTAACCCTAATGCTGACTGCTAACTTGGTTAGCATGGTGCATTTACAGTCTATAGTTGAGTTTAATAATGCTAATGCTAATTTTGGCTAGTGCAAAACAGACATAAAACCGTTAAAAACATGTACTTACTAGAAAAACTGATGGAAAAACATTTAACTCCTGGCTCCTTCTGTACAACCAAAAACTGAACAAGAGTTTTTAAGATGAAGAAAATGTTACAGTTAACTCTGATAAACTGAAAACCGTGAAATAGCCTAGCAACAGCTAAACCTACAGCTATGCCTATACTCTGTAAATCTGGGGTTATGCAATGGTTACGTTACCTAACCAGCATAGCAGTGACTTGTCAAGGGTTTAATGTGGACATGCTCTTAGTTATGCATAACTGTTAACCTTAATAAGATTTAATTGGGTGAGTTATATAAAAATGTACCCTCTGTACAGTTGTCACGAACAGGGAAATTAGCAATGGAGACCAAAACTGTTTTTTGTAACAGGCTGTAAACATGTATATTTCTCCTGTAAATATCACCATGGGTTTCTATGGGGATTGACTTGATCTTGGAGCCAGCCTCAAGTTGCAATTCAAAGAACTACAGTTTTGGCACTTTTGCCTTGGCTTCATTTGTCAGCCCCACAGGTTGCCACTTGATTTCTACACATGACATGCTGATAAAAACTTAATGATTTACAATGTCCTTTACTTAGATTGGCTCTTCATTGCAATCAAAAATGTAACGTGTCTTATTTTGCATAATCTATAAGTGAGCTTGTTGTTGCACTGCAAGGTAATAGAAATTACATGTGGTGTCACAGTTAGAAGAAAGACTGTCACCATAAAATGATTCAAAGAGGCAATTCTCCTTTAACACTCTCTTGCCTATTCTCAACTTTGCACCTTTTACACATTCTACATTTTGCAGTTGTTAATATAATGCATGTACCAGCAGTGGATACATTATATGAGGCTCCAGTGAGAACTGAATAACGGAAACCTGGGACAGTTTCCAAAATCTGTCAGAATCTACCCACCTAGCTAAACAGGACTTTTAATCTTCTCCATCGCTATTGTAGGGTCTTTTTTATGCCCTGTAACTAATAGGCCACCGGGTGTGAGCCACACAGGTACCCTGGTGCTACAAAGAGACTGTACAGGAGTGTTGTGGGGGTGCTTCAAAGCAACAAGGCGAAGGCGGCGGACTGTATGGAATGGAAAAAGTCAGCAAGAAAAGAAAACCCTCGTCTTGAAGAGGACATAATCGTTTGGAGGACTCCAGCACATAACCTAAATAATACATTTCAGGTTTTGATATAACTATTACTGCCTGCGAAGAGCTCTTTGATGTTAATTGAAACCACTGGGCAGCAATCTGCTTTATAGCACTGACAAATAACAGTTTCCTAGGGCTAAGCATTGAAGGTTAGCAAGCACATACTTGCTCCATATGCTCATTCGATATAAATAAAAATCAAAAAAGAGCTTGTCTTCACGGGGGCAGCACAATATGCTGAGGATAGTCCCTGGCCGAAGTTGCGGTGAGCGAAAAATGTTGTTTACAGTTCTTAACAGTACCTTCACCAGAAGTCCTGTGTAATGCAGGACAAAGCTCGACTGTATTGTTTTCAGTTTTCCCAGTAGTTTGCTTCCTCTCTTTCATACAGAAACCACAGCTTAACTTGATAAAGTAATAATAAAATCTAGGTGGCCCAACAGAAACTCCTGCATCGGAAAGATATCATTATTCACAAAGAGGCCTGTCTCTTGTATTTCTGATTTTTCAGGCTATACAATAGTTTGAAGCACCGGGGAGAGATGATTGCGGGGCTGTGGGCTCTGGTTTTAATACAGACACGACACAATGGTCTCTGTCTTCCTTTACTGTGCTTTAGTACATTCTGGCACTGTCTCATCTTTTATTCTTCCCAAGCTGCTTTTTTTTTTTTAAAACACTCATTATATCACAAAAAGGAGCCTTGTCAAAGGGTCATCCGGATCTGATGCAATGCACAATAACAGAAAACATACCCCCATCATGAGCACCAACATATTGGCCAGACCAGTAGGGAGGGCTATATGACGATAGAAGAAGTTCAAAGTGATCCCCCCCCCCCCGCCATCTCATACGATACCACATCAGAGTGTGTACAGGGATGACCTCGCCTTATGCTGAACCCCACAGGTCGGCCATGAGAGGAGAGGTGCCTGTTTTAGAGCCTGATTCACTGTAGGACAAATGACAGGCATTGTTGAAGAAGGTAATTGGCTTGTCTCCATGTAAAGCGCCTGTACGTTATGATTGTTCACAGAGCCTCAGATCTGATCAGTGAGCAAAAACGATGCAGAGAACTTTCTCCTCTTTGACATGTTCCCCATCACAGTGATTGACAGTGAGAACACAAGAGTGATAATTTGACATGTTCCGTTAAGAAAGCTGTAATGACGGATCGGACTGGTATGGATTTAAAAAGATTTTATGACAGTAATGAAAAAAACTAAAAGGACTAGCTGTGGGAAACATGTTTTTTGTTTTCTTGCTGCGAGTTACAGTAGATGAAGGAATCGATCCCACTATCATATGAGAATGATATTGATCTTCTTCTCCAACGCTCTGCAAGAGAGTAAACAAATGTCTACGTATTCCTTCAAAATAATGAGATTTTCTGTCTCGTGAATAGCATTACAGTTTTAATAAGGTAACTTGTAAGTGTATTAAAATGCATTTTTAAAGCAATGCACCTAATTATGATCAAAGCATTTCCCTCTACCCTGTCTCTGAAATCCACAAACCCCCATTACTGAGAACTAAACTACATGACTTGAATGGTTTATATACTTTGTGAATTATTTAACAGGCCCCACTATGCACATATGATTCCTCAGCCATGGGGGCTGTGAGGACTCTGACACTATCCCACCGATGGGCCACCAGCGATGGAATTAAAAACCAAGCTACTGCAGGGATTGTTGGACAAGGTAAGCGGCCTGTCTGCCATTAAAGGCCCTATACATTATGTTGACTCAAAGAGCTCCAGATCTGACAGTCTCAGCTGAAAAAGTCAGGCAGGGAACCCTCTGTTCCTTGACATGTTAACCATAAAGATGATTGACAGTGGGAACATGTGAATGATAGTTTGACGCATAAAAGGAACATAGTGTAACGATAGATCGGGGTGAGGGAGGTTGGATGAAGGCGGATTTTGACATTATAAGATAAAAAAAAGGAAATTATTTACAACATCGTAAGATTTTCTTTCCATGATAGTAGCTCTCAAAAGGCACAATAGGCTGACATATGTTAATGTGAAAAAAAAACCTATATATGTATGCACATGGATATAGTTTTCTCAAAATGATTCCAAGGATATTTTTCAAACATACTCTCCCCTTGGAAGACCAGGACAGAGGAGAGGAAATGTAGGTTATAAATAGGAATCAAAAGAACCCCCCTCCGTTTATTAGTAAGGGATGCCAGAGACACCGACATCTTTGAAAGTGGGAGAGCTTTTGAGCATTTTACAAGACAGGTGAAAGAAACATGTGTGTTAAATCACTGTACCCGGCTCACTTGGGTCAGCTCTACCATAAAAGAAAAGAGATTACAAAGGAAACTAATGAAGACACTGATCAAAGTCTGTAATGGTAATATGTAGCAGGTGTGTCAGACCCCTGCAATCCGCCCTTGCGCCGCCCTCCCACCACTGCGGCTGCTTCATCCGTGAAACCCTCTCATGTATTTCACATGTGCTTTGATAGGGAACAATGGACAGAACACATTTCAGCACTATTCAAAACATGTTATGAGCAATGTGGATGAACTCTTTGGAGGGTACCTCGACTGTGGGTGATGCATAAAGGCAGCCACATGGACGCCGTGCGTTTACGGTGCACTTTCATGATGGGTAGGGAGGTGAAAAGGGCTGACGCGGCTGAAGCCCACACCGGCGGAGGAGCACCTGGATTTGAGATGCATGCAAGAGTTGAAAGACGGCTGGCGGGACTTGAGCTGGAATACGTTCAAAGCATGATTGCTATTTTTACACAGATGAAAGTGGCACTGCTTTTGATTAGAAAAAGGGGGAAACATATGGAATATCCATGTTGAAGACCAAGATATTTTGAAGAAAATATTTGACTTTTTTTAAAAAAAAAAAACACATACCTTTAAAATGTAAAACATCAAATTATCATAAAATATAATATAGCATAATATTATTATACTATGTAATATGGACTGCAGTACCACCACCACAGCTACTACTAGGCTACTACTACCACTACTACAACTACTCCTACTGCTACTACTACTACTACTACTAATAATAATAATATTAATATTAGAGGTTATAGTGTGTGGTAGTGGTGACTTTTACTTTTACACTTGTGTTCTATATCTTCTTTTTGATGTCACAGCCATTTTAAGAGCTGTTGAACTTAAATCACTGATTTAAAACTATCTTGACCGGCGTATTCGCACTTCGTAGATCTGAACCTGCACTGCACCTGCGCAGTGCAATATCTAGAGCGTGCTGAAGCTGCTTCCGTCGCGAGCACACGTTCTCATTGGGATTTGTAGTTCTCTTCACTACGTTTATACCGTTACCCTCATGAGTCTCTCCACTAAAAACATTGTACACTTAAAATATTGACACAGGGTCTCCGACAGAATTAACACGAAAAGCTACACTTGCACGTGCCCTTTCTAACATGATAATACATTAATACGCCGTCTATACGCGTACTACAACAACCAGCGTCTCCTCTAGTGAAAGCGAGGCAGTGTAAACACAAGTCCAGGAACATGAAAAGATCGGGTGACAGTGAGGGGGAGAAGAGAAGAAAGGTATTGATAGCGTTTTTCTCCGTAAGGTCTGGCATATTTCTAAGCCCTGTCGCTCGTTGAATATCTAATGCTCCTTATGTGACGCTGCTGGCTGCATTTCGGAGGCTAGAAAGCCGTGAATGTCAGCGCATACCTCACCTTGCCTTGTTTCCTTTATTGTGTTTTCCATTTTTCCCCCCCAGTCTTCCACAATGAAGAATTACAGTTGCATTAAAACGGTGCTCTGTCACGTAAACGCACTGCCGAGGAGAAGCTGTTGCTTGCAGAATAACGTCTTTGCAACATCCCATATGTACTGGAAACACGATATGAGCGACAGTCTGTAGGATATCGGTGAGAAAACAGTGAAAGTCAGAACTGTTGCATCGCTTATAATTATTAGCATTTAATAAAAAGCAAGACAAACAAAAGGCAACGTCACAGCTTATTTCGGGATGCTTTTCTGCTGTGGAGAATGAACAGTGAATGAGTTGTGTAGTAGTGGCAGTGCAGCAGCCTGGTGCAACAGTGAAAACAAATGGTAAAGTTAGTGGGCAGCACATTTGGCAAGGTGCCAGGCCAGCAGTGCACAGCTGCTTCAGGCTTTGCTATAGATACAGAGGATAAAAGCTGGTAATCTGATGTACAGTAGAAATGAGAAATTATAGGCTAATGTAGTGATTACTGTTCTTACCCTCTGTAAGTATGTCAGCTGTATGATCTGCTAATGTATTAAAGTGAGGTGTGTGCAGGATTATTTGCACAATAAACAGAGGTGGGTGTGTCTGTAATCTGTGATGCCCAACTGTTGTTTCGTGTGTTTCGTGCTGACCTGGGCTTAATCAGGCTTTCACATGCTGTATAACCGTAACTTTGCGGTTTGTTGAGATACTAAAGGAGAGGAAGGAAAAGGCTCTGCTGTGCCCAAGGCACCTGGGATGTGTTTTTGCGCCCATAGTCATAGTGTCTGCCTGTCTGTCTGTCTGTCTGCCTCTCTTTCTGTTCCTCCTCTTATCTCCTGACTTGGACGCCGTCTGCTGTGGCACATATGTTTGGATCATGTTAGACAGCAGTGAAACTATGTAAGACGTGGTTCCTCCTGTTTATGAAAGCAGCCATGGCGGCCAGATGAGCGGCTCAGAGAGAGAACTCATTCCAGCTGGCCCTCAGGCAGTCAGGCAGCACTGCACAGACCTAATGGCTTAGCTTCCTTTCTCTTTAGATAAATAAAAGGATGAGCAAGAGGAATTGTAATTGTAAAACGGCTATGTGACTGTAGAGCAGCCAAGGAAGGAGCTGCATGCATTTTGGCTACTTTTTGAAAATATTTTCAGTGGTTGTATAATGATACAGATATTATTATAGCGAATAACTTGGATACGGTGGTTGTCTTATCCTGTAAGTGAGTGTGTCTGCAGTGCTGCACAAAGTGAGAGATGCACTATGATGGGTCCACTGTCATTCTGAGTTAGGGAATGCAAGCACCGACAGATTAGTGCCAAATGAACACACAATCTCCCTAGAAAATCTCACTGCTGCATGTCACTATAGCATACTGACAGGTGGGATGCCATTGTCTATATATATATTCTTTAAATTACACAGAGTAGGACGTTGGCCTAACTGCCCAGGGAAATCTAAACACACCCCATCCACATTAACTGACACTTTTTTTTAAAAAAAATTTAGACTAGTGGATGGATCCATCAGACATTGTTTGACACACTAACAGTTTTCTTTGTTGTTTCAACCTGACAAATCGCAGACTATTTGTAAGTTTGTGCACTACCATAAGTTCTCAAATAGCTACATTCTCATGGATTTCCTTCCCAGCATTTAACTCACCTTGTAGCCGAATGAATTGAAAACATTTAGTTTTGTTTTACCAGTATTGTCATCACAGGATGAATTTCCACGCATGCCTTGGCAAGTGTGAAAACGGCACTGACCCTTTCCCTTAACCCGATGTTCTAATGCTTTCTTTGATGCAAGCTCGCCATTTGGACAGTGATGACAAGTATAAAGTGCTGTGTCGAAACAGGAAGTGTGTGTGTGAGCGGCAGGCTAAGTAATGATCACACAGGGTCACCAGATGTTGTGAGGTCTTGGGCTCAGCCCAGCCCATTGCTTAGATCAGCCTCATTGGTTTGCTCTGGTTGTGGCACCTAGTGCAAGCTGTTTAGGGTATTTAATTTCTGAACACTCATTAAAATGGTTTGTGTTTCCCTTGGCAATTCTGTTAAATTAACAACTACCGAGGTAAAAGCTGATTATGTGGCCACACATCCAGACATGGTTAATCAATTCTCCCACACAAAATGTTAGCCCGTGAATTAGTGTAAAGGAAACGATTTATGGCGACTAATGCCGACGTCCTGTCATGTCAGGCCTGGTGTTTTAGCAAGAGGGGGGTGTCAGATTCAGCACATTCAGCAGCTTTGCGCTCTGCCGGCCATCTTTTTCTCCCTTTTAACCCAAGCTACATGCTGCTTGCTCTATTAATGAGCCAATAATGGAGAAATAGTGTTGGGTGCTGACATAAAACATGGGTATGGATACCTAAGGCAGGGTAGCACATAAGCTCCAACAGAGCTAGATTTACACCTGGCTCCGTGTAGAATGGTAGAAAGGGGAACACTCTGCATGGGGGCTCTCACAGCTTCATCAGACCCCCGCCGGTCGAGCTGTGGAAAAGCCAGAGCTCAGAAAAATACGGCTGTGGCAGATAATGATACCATTACACT
This sequence comes from Epinephelus moara, assembly GCF_006386435.1. NCBI lineage: Eukaryota > Metazoa > Chordata > Actinopteri > Perciformes > Serranidae > Epinephelus > Epinephelus moara. Next base: position 15,088,053 of record NC_065506.1, on the reverse strand, counting down.
AATGGAGCTGGCAAATGAAGGAGAACCCAGATGCCCTGCTTTATTACCGGAGGGGGTCATTTCCTCGCTGCATTCCTAATGGCCTGAGCACACAGTATTGATCAGGCTATCATGCTACTAATCCTCTACAGAATTACTTATCGCTGGCTAGGTGTCGATCCACCGCATGCCCTGCTCTGGCCTTGCCGCTGGGCGGCCGCTGTGTGTCCAGCAGGGACCCCGGGCAGTTTATCCAGTCATGATTTAGGGCCAAGCAGGGATGGCGTCTGGGAGGTCTTCAGCAGTGGACTGGCCAGTTCAATGTGTAACAAAGGGAGGCAAATGAACCTTATAGCTTTCATTTAATTAAGGAGCAGGCAACGATGTGGTTCCTCCCTCTTTATGGCCCCATTGGCCGCCGTGGAGCAGGGGAAGCTGTGAGGTTGGGTGTTGTTCTCAGTAAAAGTGTTGTGCTGTAAATAAGAACAGGCAGCTCATGTGCCATCAGCAGCCACAGCAGGATGCAAGATTTTCACAAGGCCCTTGGCCTGAGTTGATTACCTAATGCTCAACACATTTAACTCTACTTCGTTCTTGCTTCATGTGGCTGAAAATTAGAGACTTCCACATGCAAATTTGTTTCTTTAGGCCTAACTATAATGGACCGCTCAGTTCCAGTTCTGATTACTACAATTAGAAAGTGACTTTATGTGACAACTGGAGAAAAGACTTTCTAAATTATTCAGGGTATGCATTACTTGAACATGACCGAGAACGGTGTAGCCTGGGCCCATCATCATTACAAATGAATAGGAGGGTCAGGTAGCACAGAGCACTTTGCCCAGGGCTTGTGACCTGTCATATCCTTGGCCCCTTTACTGGGCCCCTGTGTGCATTAGCATCCTCAGGCCACTGGAAGTGTGGCATTGTAGCATCAGCAGACCCCTCTTGTCACCTCTGGCCTTAGCTAATCAAAGAGTTTACCTTAAGGGGGGCATTTAGCCCTGTTCGTTAGGGCCACTGCAGTAGCCATAAGAAGTATTTATATATTTCCATCTGGAACAACCTGTCGTGGCTAGGGAAACTAGCTATTGATCCAGATATTTAGTCATTTCTTTCTGTGTGCGCCATCAATATTGTGCAAACATCCGTCCACGCGAGGGTTGACCTCAGCCCCGGCCTCTATTTTTTGCTCCCATTGGAGTTCAATGATATACTATTCTGAAAAGTAAAATCAATGAATGAATATGAAGTGTTGGTGTGTAATATAGCGCAAGCCCAAGGCCCCAGGTCCTTCATTGATCTTCTGTGTGAGCGTTGGAGGGGGCTGATTAGTCTGCTGCTGAGCCTTTCCTCTACATGTCTTTACCTTGTCTTGCCTATTTGATCTTTGGCTCATATATTTGGACTGAGCTGTTTACAGTTCAACTTGGTCAGTCAAGCTTCTCTTTAAAGTAATTCAGCTAACATACTTAACTGTAATGCATTAGTTCCCCTGCCAAGCTTGGTACAAGAATGTCATAACTTGTATTGGAGTGAAACGAATGAGATAGGACATGCAGTGTGTTTGGATATTTACACTATTGCTTTATTTTGTTTTATTGTTTTTTGTTCATTAAATTTAGCCTATAGATTCTCTACTTTGACCTTAACTAACAAAATGTTGGAGCACTGTAGTTAGAGATGAAACGCTTAACAATTTTACGATAAACCATGGTAAAATCCCTGACGGTTGGTATTACTCTTTTAAATTTTAATTACTGCACTTTAAAAAACTCCCAGATGCAGGTGCAAAGGTGCAGCATGCAGTGTGGGTTTGTTTTGCTATTGCCGTGGGCGTGCAGCAGGCGAACCCAGTGACGCTACTGATTCCTTGTCCTCATTAACAGTGACACAGACACTTGAGCAACCATTTCAAAGACAGGCTATCTTTGATACACATTTGATATAGCGTTCATATGTTTACATAAGGTATTGGCTATGTTATATCAATGTTTATGCAAATAAATTTTATTTGTAGTTTTCAGTATAAACCTTGGTGAAATGATGTGAGTGTGTATCAGTACTTTTTGGACATTTCGGCACATTTAAATAATACCATGATAATATTGATAGCTGTGATAATATTAACTGTAAGTGTGATATTAAGTCTTGATACCATTTCATCTCTAGCTGCAGTAAGCGTTTTGGTGGGCAAGTCTTAATGCCCTACAACTGGTGACACAAGCAAGCTGTTTCCTTGAGACAAAATGATGCCAAGTTAGTCTTTATTACCCATGAAATGGTTCTTTGTTGATGACAGAGAACCATGTCATGGTGTATGTGGTTATTAGCCATATAGGTGTTGGGTTAGCTTCTCATGATCAATATGAGAAACCCTGCATGTTGTGACCTCACTTCCTAGCACCTTCTTTTATAATGGTCTGTGTTGAATGCATGACATTTTAAAGGTGCACGATGTCTACATTTGGTTTGCATCTGGAAGGATATCAACTTTTACGGCCCCGCCTGCATTGTCTCAGGGTACATGGTTAAGATGGCCTGTCACGGACTTCCATATGTGCTTGAGAGGACCTGTGATCTTACTGAACATTTAAATGGAAAAACAGAGATAGCCTCATTCTAGGCATAAGGTTTGGTGTGATTTCGGGGATCAAACGCCAAAGTGAGTCACGCTGCAATTGCAAGGGACATTTGCAGCAACGGCTTCAGTCTCCTCAGCTCTGACTGGTTGGCATGAACCAAGGTGCAAAATTTAAAAAGAGTTCTACCAAAAGCAAAATAGAACTTATCTCCACAGATATGAGCAGCAATAATCATGTTGTGCATTCATGCAAACCAGCTTAGTTTGATTTCCTATAGCAGCCTTCATTCCTTCCCAATTTAAGAAATGATATTTAAGCTTGATTGCTTAAAACCATTATGGTATATTGTGCTAGTGACACACCACTATAGGTACCAATACTTGGGTATATTGCTATGTTTACCATTTACTCCCTGGAAACAGTCACTAGGATTGTCCAAACAGCCCTTGACAGCTTACGTGTTTGACAGCCCCTACCGAGCACCTCCTATTAGTGTTGAGACATTAGCCACAGATGTCAGCGTGGTCGCAAACAAGGAACGTGATGTGGATCATGCAAACTGGCCGACCAGATCAGCCGTCAGATTCAATGAGATTACATCGAATGTGACCTGCCCAAGTAGGGTTCATCTGTCATGCATGTGTCCCGTCACAAGACAGACATAGAATAATCAGCTCAATCAATAGATGGCGGTGGTTCATTGGACTGGTGCTGAATAAACATGGGAATGACCCTCTCAACTCATACACAGAGGCCAGAGTCTCCAGGGGGTTCATTAGCCACTCGAGGCTATGATCCGGGTGAGTCCTTATTTTCCATTTCTGTTTGTTTGGCATTCTGGTGGCGTGTGTGTGAATGTACACTATGTGTGGGGTTTTGTGTAGGTTGACGGATTTAAGTGTGAGGTATTGGTGTCTTTGAATGCTGTGGTTCTCTATACTTGTGTGTGTGTGTGTGTGTTAAGGCTGCTGTTTGTGTGAATGCTAACAGAACATATGGGATAAAAAACTTCAATAAACTTGTTTAGCACCATGGATATTGGAAAGATTAACAATTACAGAGGCAATATTGCATCACACCTATTCAGTTTCAGCCTTCAAAGCAAAAATGTCAGTAACAGTCAGTGCAACCCAGAATGCATCCTAGCTGCCCTGGTTGTTGCTAATTTTAGCTAACTCTAATAAAATGATTTCACTATGCAAAACCACCTGCATCAGACAGAACAGTCTCTGTGCTGTTTATTTGTGAATTTATTTTCCTTTGTAATGACTCACCTTTCCAATAAAGTAGAAGTGCCTACTGCTACGGTGTTGCCCAACATCTGGTTTCAATGGAAAGTCCAAAACCCTTCATTCACAAAAGCTGCAGGAGACCAAGTTCACAGGGCGCTGTAAATACTAACTGTTAATTTGTACATCATAAGTTCTTTTCCATAAACATGAGCAATGAAAGTGTGTTAAAATACCTGGCGTTTAGCTTAGTGCTTTGTAGAGGCTGAGCATACAGAGTGCCTCCTTTTAGCCAGTGCCAGGTTTTAGCATTGCAATTAGCTTAGCCAGCTGGAGGTATACTTGGCTTCCCCTGCTTACCAAAAATAACACAGGTAGTTTCTACTTGTAAAAACTAACAAAATGTGATTTTGTAATACAGCACAGTTTTACTTAATAGGAAAGTTTTGATAAAAATGGTGTCAGCTAGGGATTCAATTTTGTATGTTGTTCAACTAGCAAAGAAGTTACCATTGCCATGGTTGCAATTGCAAAAAAGCATAACAAAGGCAGTTTCCCATTTTTTAAATTCATACATCATTCTTATGATCTACGGCAGTCCAAAAGTATTAGTTAAAATTAACAACTCTCCCTCTTGGGGAGAGGGATTAAGTGGCATCTAGCAGTGAGGTTTGCAGATTGCAACTAGACTCACAAGTCAGTCTTTAGACGCTTTGCTTAACTAAAGAGTGATGACTTTCTCCCTGATTTTGTGTTTAGATGGGCGGATACAATTTCAGAGTTTAAAAAAACTCCCTACGTTGCAGAACCAATAGTAAATCTGCAGGGCGGTCCTTCGGTGGCTTGCTGAACTCTTGTGCTTGTGAACATAGTCCCACTAGAAACACGTGCAGCGGTACAAAATGGCTCAGCCACGCTCGCAGAAAATGCCGTCAAAGTTAGTGGATGTTTGTCGCGTTTGCGGCGACACATTCTCACTAACTAAAAGAAACAAACATAATCTTTTACAAGGCCATGACTCATCCGTCCGGCCGGACTATAACGTTAGAGGGAATTGCCTTGTTGTTTACAAATACTTACCGGTAGAAAACCAGCAGAGCTTTTAGCTATATATATATATAGCCTATATATCACATTTTCACATCACTGTATCACCGTTTAGACTAATCCGATGTTTGTAAAGTCTATAAACACAATGATTGAACAAACATTACTATTTCTGTGTGCACGTTTAGCTGGGCTAACCGTTAGCTGTTAGCCGTTAGCGGTGTCTGTAATAGGTAATAACTCATTAAACTGTCCGTATAAAAAATATCTTTTCCAGCGGATATCTTAGTTACAACATGATTGAGCTAGCAAAGCAGTTTTGTGTTGCTATGTGTGGTATTTATTCAGTTTTGGGAAATCACAATGTCTAGAAAGCATCAGTGGCTGCAGCTGACAGGGACAGCTAACGCTAGCAGCAAAGCTAACAACAGGACATCATCTGTTAAAAGCCTCCCGTTGTCGGATACGACATGAAACTACTCCAGTTAGCTCAATCATGTTGTAACTAAGACATCCACTGGAAAAAATATTTTCTTTACGGATGAGCACACGTTTGATTAAACAGAGTTAAATCTCTCAGCATCCATTTTCAAGCTCTCTGTGTGTTTGTTTCCTTGCGGACGAGAAAAGGGGGAGCGCACATTTCCGAGAAGGCGTGTCCTTTTCAAAAATGCAGGAGGCGTTGCTTTGTTGCCGGCCGTTTTCGCCGGTGTGTTAAACACACTTTAGAAAGGAGTGTCCCCAGACTATCAGAAGGCGGAGATCTCTGATTGTCTGGTGCCGAGACTAGATTGCAACTAGCTGAAAGTTCTCCTGGTTAGAATTCCTTCAGTATTCATTGTTTAGGTGGTTTTACCAGGAGCCGAATTATCCTTAGAGGTGTCATCCTCTCCATAACAAATGGACAAGTGATTTAAACCAGTGAAAACACTGAGTAAAGCAGTTTAATGTTTCAAATTTGTGTTTCTCCGATGCTGTTTGGCATGCCAGGAACAGACTGCTAGCTTAGCACCTGCTACTGTGTCATCCAGCCAGTTTTCATTCGCATCTCGTCAAATACTGCTGCTTGATCAGTGACTTTGGTGTGAGATACAGCGCAAAGGCACCTTTTGCAGCAGTATGATACACCACCAGGCACCATCATCTTGTAACGCTGCCGAGTGGCATCAGCTTATAACGCTGTCAGTAATTATGTTATATAAAGAGCTGGAAAGTCACTATAGGACTGGTGGGAGGGGAGGTGGATGGGTCTAACATACCCTGGACATTCACCTGAGTCTGCTGTTCACGTCTGGTGTGAGTTGTAAGGTCCAGACACACCAGATTGACATCCAAGAACCAGCAGCGAAGAAGGTGACTTTTGCATCACCTCATGTCAGCCAAAAGGTTGCACATGAACACACCGCAAAAACTACAAACAATGGCCAACCAGCAAGTACTCTCCATATCAGCAGGCAGCTGTAGTCTGTAACCATCATTCTAAAAGGGAAACCAGAAGGCTGTCATGATGCTAATCCGCCAGTTAGCAAATTAACAAAATCTAGTGTTGAGGGAACAAATCACATTTACTGTGCACTAGTGAACAATAACACAAATTATCATAAAATGTTTCTGCTAATGACCTCAGAGGCCAAAAAAACGTGCCTTATATAATCATCCATTACCTTATATAACAAGTTTGTTTTGATCTGATTCCCTTTTGACTTTAGCCGTTTGTTTACTTGCCTCACTTCTGTTTCTCTTCCGGTGCACTGAGCTGAACTGCTAATCAGAGTGATTTCATTCACAAATGGGCTCCACTGTCTCTGACACCCATTTGACATGCTGAATTGGCTGAAAAAATCTGACAAGGGCAGTTGAGGGCCACTAGGACGACAGATGCTCACCGGTGGCCCAACATTGACTGACAGCCGACCATCAGCTTGGTGTGTCAGGGCCTTTAACTCAAACTATGTTGTTTTTTTCTAAACCAAACCACATGCTTTGTTGCACAAGGAAATACATGGAAAGTTAAGTTTTTTGTCTACATTGTAAGTGTATTTTGAGAAAGATTGTGCATCTAACAAGCAGAAACTGTACATTTCCTGAGAAAATGGAAGTTTATTTTGAAAAGACACAATGTAACAACCATGAATTGATGCACCGCCCTGGAACATCAACAAAAGACACAGGAGGTTACCTAGGGCGTCATATTTAGATACAAAAGTCCACTGACAAAGCGGTGATATTTGAAGTTCATGAGGTTTTTACTGGGAGCCAAATAATTCACAGAGGTCTCTTCCTCTCCAAAACACAAAAACATGAATGGCCCTATCTAGAGCCAGTCTTTGGTTTGTCCGTTCTGGGCTACTGTAGAAAAAATGGTGGCGCAACATGCCAATCTCCATAGAAAGATAGATTTAAATGGCTCATTCTAAGGTAAAGAAAACACAACAACCTTTTTTCATGCACTTACTTACACATACTTATTATAAAATAGATTTTATTTCTGTCGATACATGCCCCCTTGTCCTACACACGGGACCTTTAATACTTGATGACATCACAAATTTGAGACTTAGTTCTGTGGTTTCTGGCTTTAAAGGAGAGTAGCTCATCTTCACAAATAGTAATCAAACTTTCCTAGGCCATGGAAATCACATATTGAAATTCTTCATTTAAATGATGATTCAGTTGAAATAACATTGGCCATTAATCTAATTACTGTGTAACACTGCCTGTCTAATTGAAGACAATACTGAAAGCATTTTGAAAAGGTATCTTTAGTCCCTGTCCCATCAGGTGTTTTGGATAGCTGTCTCCACCTGAGGACTTTAATAACCACACTAACTTTCAGTCTGCAGTAGGTGTCCTGGTTATCCAGGATTTGCTTTCATGGAGCTTTTTTGTATTGCCCGTTCCAGCATTTACTCTGCATCAAGTCTTTGAGAAGTGTCTCCTCACTTCAGGTAGTCTGTTCATGTCTCAGTGATTTTTCCTCTGAGCCCCTGTGTGTTTTTTCTTCATCAGCCTAACTTTTCCTTGCATATGCGAAGGAGCCAACGACAGCTTGACTGGCATGCTGTCAGACAGGCGATGCCTTTCCAACGGTGGAGCATCAGCCCTTTTCTGTGAGCTTGTGTGAGTGTGTGTGTGCGGATCTATGTGTGCGTGTAGAAAAGTGGGGGTATTGTCAGGACGTGACCGGCACACTTTGCATGTTCTTCTCGAGACAGGTGCTCCTGGGCGAGCACTGGTGCATGACAGTTGCCTTTCATCGCTGTCTTCTCTACACTTAACCCCTGACCAGCCCTCCCTCCTTCCTCTTCCTCCTCATCCTCTTCTCCTCTCTCCTCCCACCTCTTTCCTCCACATCTGACCTCTTCTCACGGCGCTTCCCTCCGCCGTCCTGAGTGATGGACTGCGAAGGCTGGTGGGCGGGTTTGCGCTTTGTATGTGGTGGTGTGGTGCGGCAGGCTTGTCACAAGCCCAACACTGTCAGGCCACGGAAACCCAGCTGTCCAGACTGAACTGCACACACACTCACGCCCACGCACACTTACACCCACACCACAACTTTCTGTTCAACAGTCCGTAATTCCATCCACCGGCGCTGTCAAGCACTTGATCAAACGTGCATAAAGAAAGGAGCCCCTTGGCTGAATCCCATCTTCTCTCCTCCTATCATAATGTAGGCAGATTTTCCCTCCTCTGCCTGTTTCTCCAGCTCTGTTTATTCAGATGAGCCTGACTGGGGGGCAGCGGGTCACATCCACTTGCCTGGCTAAAACGGTCCTGAATTGAGGGTTGTCTCCAGTGAGATGGAGAGAGAAAAAACACAAGGAGGGGTTAGGAAGGGCTGCTGAGCGGTCATGTCAGGGCTGTTTTCGGGGCTATTTGTGTGTGCGTGTGTGCGTGTGCCATGGCAGGGGTAGGGGTTAGGGAGTTTGAGGGTTCAGTTGTCAACCCCTGTGTCATGCTTGCCCTGGCCCTGTTATGTAGAGGGCATCCACTGTCATTTGTTGCAGGACTATTTGAAGTGGAGTGAGCCACAGAAGCATAAAAAGCAGTCAGCACACTGTGAGCGCTCAGGTGCCAGCAAGTAACACACATTCATTTAAAAGTACAAACTCATACTCCGCAGAAACTAATCCCTTAATAATTTGACACCCCAAAGTTTGTGTCTTCTCTAGTTTTTTTTTTTTTAATTTTTTTTAGAGAGATTTGTTTTAGGGTGGGCCTCTTAATCTCCATCATACTTGTGTTTATTCAAGATGAAAACTGATCCAGATGTTTTCTATAGGGTGTACTTAATTTTATGTTGTTTTCCCTTTTATTCTTTGAGCTTCATTATGTTAAGTGAAGTAGGTGGATTAAAGTCAACGTTGGGAAAGACATAAACTAGGTAAGCTAAAGTCATTCTGTACCTCCAAGTTTTTTGAAGTTTATCCCTGTGTGTGTGTGTGTGTGTGTGTGTGTGTGTGTGTGTGTGTGTGTGTGTATCTGTGTTTGTCAGTGTAGGTGTGTGTTTCATCTGACATACATCTCCCACATTCTCTCCACGATGGAAAAAAAACAGCGATGATTAAGACTCCTTAAACTTGTTGTTGGAGTGTCAGGGAAGACACGAGCGCTGCGCATGCCATGAGCTTAATCCAACAACAGCCCGTCTGCCATATACTGTACACCCGCTATCTTCCAGCGAGTGGACCCCTTCCTCGCAGCCATTGTCATATATAGGGGGCATTGTCACATATGAGATGGACTCATGTAAATGTGGTGACAGGCTACTGTCTTGCCTGACTGACAGCACAGAGGGATTGGGCTAATCTGAGTGACTGATTCGAGGCGCGCAGCGGCTCGGCTGTCCCCATAACTCCTGAGAAATAGACAGCTTCAGCAGAGTTATCTGTGTTTGTAAGTCCTTCTGCTGCGCTGGGATGACAATAGGGATTAGTGCCAAGGTTCTTTAAACTGTTTTTTTATTTTATTTTTGGGAAGGGGGGGGGGCTCTTATCGGCGTCTCGGCAGGATGCTGCCGCAGCCAGTTTTCCTTGACTGTCAATTAAAGAGGGGATCATTAACTTCAAGGGTATAAATGTTCTAACACTGGTATTACGTTGGGAAGCTAAGTCGCTGACAGATGTTCCAACTTTAATTCTCCACTTGTTTTTTTGTCCTTTAATTAATTTATGTATCACTATTCGGGTTTTAAATATTTTTTCCCCCTGTCTGCTCTTTGTTAGCCTGTAATCTCAGTTACCATGGTAGTCGCAAAGACGATTGGGCCTTGTCACTCGCCTGTGTTTCTTATGAGGTTCAATCGGCTAATGTATTCAATATCACCCAAACTGAAAGGTAAACAGTATCTAATGGCGCGTGTATTCCTGCACTGCCTCAATGCAGCCTGGAGGCGCTGGGTGGGAGAAGAACAGCATGTCTGCCTCTACTTCTCCAGTCTTTTCAGGAGGACCCAACTACTTAGAACGGTGCTTGATAAAAACAAAACGAGCGCAGCTTGTATCTCTGTACATGTGTGGGTTTTTTTCTGGGGAGGTAAACAAAAGTAGTGTACTACTTTGGGGTTTTCTTTTGGAAGCTTTGTTGGCGGTTGTGAAGCATGAGTGTGACAGCTGTGGTTGAGATTTCCTCAGAGTGGAAGTACAGACGCAGAGCTGCGACGGGATGCAGTAAGGTGTGTGCTGTAGGTAGCCACATAGCGAAAAGAAAGAAAACAAGAGGAGGAGAGACGTTAAGGGGAGTGGGAGAGAGATAGGCGACAGAGACTGCTAATGGGCAAACTCTCTTCATCCACTGCCACTGCCATCACCACCGCCACCCTGTTCTCTCATGACAGCTCTTTTCCTTTGTTCTCCCCCTCGGCCCACTCTCTGCCGGGGATTCGTGACAAGTTTTCGCGGGCTGATCAAACGCCGCGGTGACACCTGATTAGGATATAGTGCGTGTTTACAGGCGTGCATGGCGAGGACCCCCCCCCTCTCAGACAACAAGGGAGACTTCACCTTGACTAATTAAATTTGCACCTGCAATGCCAGCTGTGACAGCCACTGGAGGGCTGCATTTATTTATGTCACTCCATACATACTTCCTGTGACGTTCATGGAGGCTGAGTTTGCAGTAGCTCCTGTGTTTACCCACAGTGTGGGGTTTGAATTCCCGTGTACTATATCATGGCTTTCAAACTGCTCCTGACTGATATCTCAAGAAAATATTTTTACTGGTATATTTTGGTGGCATTATTTTAACATATGTTTTACAATACAAACATATGTTTTTTGCTTAAAAATTGCTATCTGTCAAGAGAGAAATTAAATGCAAAGTTCAATTGTGGATAGCAGGTGACCGTAGCCATGTAGTCAATGTTGGGGGGGGGGGGGATCCCCCTCACCCCCCACACCCCTGACAAAAAGATTTAAATTTGAGAACTAATATCATATATATTATTTATCATATGAAGACAGTTCACTGTTTGACAATAATTGTTGAGGTACGGCAACACCACTTGGACAAACCACATGCAAAACTACAGTACACTGTAATACTAGAATTGATATGGCAGTTAGTAATGAATGAATGAATGAATGAATAAATGAATGAATGAATGACTTTATTTCGAGCAAAACAAAAGATAGAAACAAAACATTAACAGACGTGCAAGTGAAGGAGTAGGAAGAAGTGTACACTTATATAATTTGACCCCCTTCTCAGTTTTCATTTCTCATGTAAAAAGAACAACTATCTCAAACTATTTTACAACCATAAATATAGATAAATAAAAACAGTCTTAGAAGCCTTATCTAACTTTATTGCTTATGATTATTTTGGACTGCGGCAATGTTTTTATTTATCAATATTTTTTTGGGGCACATTTTAAGCATATTTGTACAATTGAGTAAAAACTTGTTGATCAGTTATATAAAGTATCATATAGTGTTAAATGGTAGCCATTTGGAATTTTATCAGGGTCAACTCTGCGTGCTAACTAAAACAAATTTAATTCAGTGTTAAAGTGTCTAATTTTGAAAGGGTTTTGAACTCTTGTTTAAAATAATGTGATTTGTGTGTTCCTCCCTCAACATGTGTGTATTTAATCACAGATTAATGTGGGTACATATGTGTGCTTGTACATGATCTGCCTTTCAGAGCGTGCTTATGTGTGTGTGTGTGTGTGTGTGTATCTATCTAAATCAGTGTTGAGAGTGTAAAAGGCCACAGCTGAAGTGAGCAGGACATCAGTCACCCAGTAGCAGGAGACAAGGCCTGGTAATTTGTGGCTCTCCCCCCCGTCTCGCACACTCCCTCTCTCTTTCTCTCTGTCTCTCCACAACCTCTCCGCCGTCCCCCCATCCTGCCTCCCCAGCCTCAAATTGACCAGGCTCGACTGCTGGTCATGCTGTATTACATGGGTTAGATGAAGTAATTATTTCTAGGCCACTGACTACAAGCAAGATTAATAGTTTTTGAAACGGCCATAATGGAGGGCTGACCCGCCGTGACATAAGCATTATTTCAAGCTCACCTCCACTCTCATCCTTCTCACCTCTGGGCACTGGCAGAGTGTGATTTATACCTGGGTTAATGAGGGGAGGGAACCTAGGAGCCCAGGGCCACCGGCATACCAGTGCAGTGTTACAGGCCCGCTTCCCCGACTGAACATACAGTGGGGTCACTTGAGGATGGCTGAGTTTTTGCTTGATTGGTCTCTGGAAACAAGATGTTCAGTGATTAAAATCGACATAAATTTTGAATGTCATCCTTTTACTGTGTGTTGTAATTTGATTTGAAACTTAAATGGTTTAGTAGGAAAGCGTTGGTGCTTGCTGAGATGTCCTTGGGAGAATAAAACAATATGCTGCTAATATCCGGTCCCTCTGTCCTGGGTTGCTTCGTATGCCCAACCCCCCACCCTCCCACCCCCCACCCCTGAAGCTCTGGAGCCTTAAGGACCAGAGAAGCTGGGAAGCTGTCACTAGGTGGCACTTGGACATCATGTTATCAGATGCTCTCTCTCTCTCCCCTTCACCCCACCCCCACCCTCCTCCTCCCCTCCCTCTCCTCCTCCCGCCTGTCTTGCCTCCCTTACTTCCTCCCTTCCCTCTGTGCTAAGTACACCTCAGATGTCAGGGTGTTTTATTTTTATTGGATGAGGGCAGTGTGTAATGCATTCACCTCCGTTCCTGCCAGCTGTTAAATGCCCCAGAACATGGTCTGGCCAGGCTCCGCCCCGTTAACCCCTCTGATTGGCTGTAATAATTAGCAGAAGTGAACAGTAACTATGGCGCCTAGCGCGGGGTTTGGGACAGCTTGCGACTCCCTGATACATACGTGACAGAATGGCCCATCCTGCCTGGGCTTAAGTGACTTGGGTCTGGCCCAACCTGGCCACATCCACCCCCCTGACTTGAGTGCATGTGTGTATTTTAAGCTTTAATATTAACTCTCAACTTAAACACATGCATGCAGTGTGGCACCAGCAATTACATTTTCAAATGGCTGGGTTTGTAAACCTCCAGAATGTTAATCTGTCACCATTCAAGCTACTGGGAAGAGTGAAAAGAGGATTAAGCTATTCAATTCCTGGTAGAATATTTTCCTTTGTTCAGAATGAGTGAAGGAAAAATAAATAAAGAAATGAGGTGGCTTCTCAAGCAAGACAAGTGCCGTCTGCTATACTTCAGGATTTGGCTAATGCCATTATAGCAAACTTATCTGCTTCAGGATTCCAGGAAGACGGGCTGACGGTCGTGTAAACAGCCACAAATGATATTCGGTCTTTAATTCAATATTAATCTGAGGTCACATCATAATGCCAGTTTATCTGGGTCAAAGACTACATGAGATAGAATTAGACCTGTCCTGGTTGTTTAGTCCACATCTGTTTTGTGCCATATGTTTTTCCAGTGGCTTAGATGCTTGTTGGCATTTAAACGTAGCCCACTGCTGTATCTTGTTAATAATACCATATTCAAAAATCAGTTCTGACAAATAGGTCTCAGCAAATAATTCAAGAGCTTGTCTGTCTGGTTGTCTTTAGAAAAAATGATATAGCTGATAGCGGAAAAGTAGAACAACTAGTCATATTTTGATGGATTGGAAAAATTGAAGCAGACAGGACCCTCTGTATTTGTGATGTGTTGTATGATCTGCTTTTTTTTACCCCTCTACAAAATGGCTCATTTTATGTGTTACGTGTGAATGTGACACACAGCTGCGTTGATGGTAAAATACCTTTGAAGAGTTTTGTCAAGCAACATACGTTTTAAAATCTTGTGTTTAGCATAAGGTTATAATATACCACATGATAATTGTCACAGCTGTCAGCCAATCCGGCGCGGTACCCCTGTCTCAGCCCCTCGTTTACCCTTGACTCCCAGCCCCTCCGGTCGGATTGCACATCATCTTTATCCCAGATGAAGTACCAGACTCAGTAGTGTCAGAAGATGATCTAATATGGAGCCGAAAGGACACAGAGCTGGGAAATCATCGTCATTTGAAGAGGTTGCTTGTCACATGATGGGTTTGATCAACCCGTGCTGCGGTACACAGAGCCGGGTCTTTGCTCTGTCTAACAGTGGTACTGGATTAGAGACACAAGCCACTTCCACTCTGATCAGTCACTCACACATGGAGACACGCGGCAGGACTGAAATCCTCCTTGCACACTTCATCCACATCATGTACAGGCTTCTTCGTCAAGCCTACTGTATGGAAATGAGGAACACCGCTGTTGACAATGATAGTACATGCCAGTTTTTTCTTTTTATTTGACGCCATTTCTCCTTCTGTAATCTATAGTGGTATATCATAGCTGTGGCAGGATGACTTACAGTGAGATACAGCACCAGAGTGTGTTGGTCTGTGGCTGCCTGACCCACCTGAATGCCACTGATCTGTGACATGTTGAGACAATGGCAGTGTGTGTGAAGAGTCTGGCTCTACACCCCTCAGACACTGTGTACGGCTAAGTGCTATTGAATTGTTTATTGTCACAAATCACAAACCTTTCAATGACTAGGTGCGACCACCGTACACCCACTCATCCATCCATCCAGCTGCTCTGCCCTGAGCAATGTGTTGGTCTGCTGGGCTCTTGAGGAGCGTAACGTCAGCCTCCGGAGCTGGGGATTTTAAACGCTTCACCTGCTTATCGATCTCTTCTGCCCCGCTGAGCCAGCCAAGCCCAGCCAGCAGAGAGAGAGAGAAAGAGAAGGCGAGATGCAGAGGGGAAGGGCAATCTGGTGGCCTCAGTCCTCTGGTACTCAGGTCTGTCCTTGACACTGCCTGTGGGACAGGCCTGGAGGACGCTTCTTGTCCTCCCCTGTAAGCTCCGCATCTAGCCCCTACAGCTAGCCGGCCCTCCCCCTGGGCCAAGCTGCACTTTGCACAGCCATATTGATTTTTTGGAGGGGCAGGAAAAGTGTGGCTAGGTGGTGAGAGTGAATGAGAGAGGGAGGGCGGGGGGGAAAGGAGAAATTGAGGGAGCTTTCTAAAGCACTGACTTCTCCTTGACTGCACCTCGAGACGCGACAACCCTGTTAGAACAACTCAGTGGCCCTGGTGCCCCGCTGAAAACTGCTAATCACAGTCTTTCAATCAACGCTCTCCTTCCTCTCTTCTCTTTCCTCCCTTCCTCCATCCTTCTCCCTTCCTCATTTTCTCACTCTTTCCCCCTGACTTTCCCCCGGACCCTGTCTGAATGCCAAGGGACTGCGTCTGCATTAAAACTGGCCATTCCACATGGAAAACAGCTGACCTCATGAAAGCATGTTGTAATTTGAAGGTGAAAACTAAAAAGCTTTTCTCGATCGACATAATCTTAATGGAAACATTATGGCCCAGCCGCAAACTAACAATTTAGGCCCTTGCATATTGGTGGTGGTGGCCAACAGTTCATATGTGACAACGAGGCTGCTAGTTTGAATCCTGCACTGGGTGTACAGCTCAAAATGGCCATGAACGAGATGTTTCACCCCCCAGTTCCTCCAGCAAAGAACAGAAAAACTTTTTTTCTGTCCACCAGAAATCTTCAGATGTACCAGGCTGCTCCTGTGTGTGAAATTGTGTAAGAATGCAAGTGTGAAGCCGCTAGTATGTTTTTGATAAAGAGCGTGCTCAGTCAATCTCCCCCGGATAAATAAAAAGGTTATGTAAGGCATACATGGACAGATCTCTTAAATCGCCCTTCTCTCCCGCTCGTCTTTTCCTCCCCTCTTCACTCCAGATTTGACACTTGCTAAAGGTCACTGAAACATCTTTTTTTCCCCTTTGAGGTGTAGATAAGTGTGAAATAGATGTTGACACCACAGACACATTGAAAAGCACTTAAACAGAGTGGCCATGTGCCAACCTGTCGGTGTCTGGCTTTGTGCATTTGTAAATACTTTTGAATGATTGATCTGGAAACCTGGGTCTCTCTGTAAGCTTGTCAGGTGCACTGAGAGAGATCAAAAAACAGATGAGGTCCAGTTCTTTTTTTTCTTCATCTCTCACACGCATGCACACATACTCTCCACCTGACAGAATTACACGTACCCTGGGATGACGGGGAGAGTGGCTTTAAGTAAGTGTGTGTGTGAGAAAGTGTGCACATGGCTTACTAAGACAGAGTGAGAGGACTTTTGATGTTTAGTTAAAATGGCACACCGGATGTGTACCTTATCTCAAACATGTGACATTTTTCAGATGTGACTGGGCGCCAATAAAGGTTGTGTATGTGTGTGCGAATGTAATTAATTGCTGGCAGTGGTCCCCCACAGCTCTGGTAATGTGCTTAGATCAGTGTTATAAACAGGGCGTGAAAGGTCTGCCCAGCGCCAGCCCTTTAAATGACTGCCCTCTTGTTCAGGTAGATGGATGGAAATGTTCTAATATTAATGATCACGTCCCCCGCCGACCTGTCGCGGGGTGAAATGAGCAACGCAGCCTTCAGCCTCCAACAACAATTAACGGGCCAGAGCCGGCCTGTCTGCCATTTGTCATAACGTACCCCACCTGTGGACCCCCACTGAACACATACTGAACGTGTCTGTCAATATATACATAATGTTCACCTCATCGATTTAACAAAACAACAACAACAACAATGCGCGGTGGTTAATGGCATGGTTTTCATCCCGTTATTTCTGGGTATATTTTTCTTTCTTTTTTTGTTTTCTAACTTTAAATGGGGAAAAAAAGGTTTATGTATATGATTTATTGAATCTGACCCCTGTAATGCAGCTGTCATATGTGTCGATATGAGAAACATGCTGAGGATTATGTTCTTAAAACCTTAACATAAACATTTGATCCATTTCATTTGCATGAGCTTGGATGGACGACTTTGCATAAAACGTGATTTGTGAATGTAGGCTCGACCTACATGCTAAATTGAATCTGTAAATACATATCCAGAAAAAAGAAAAAAATATTGACAGGAAAGCTAAAAGCCAACAGTTTGGGGTTTTTAATGTTATTTGACAGCAATTTTTTAGTCTTAGTCCTGTGTTAGATTTCCTTGTTAGTTTTTAATCATATATTTTTTTTTTTTTTTTAAGTAAAGTCTTAATTGACCAAAAGTCCAGGCATTTTAATCTCAGGGCCGTGAAACATCAAGCTGACAGTTGACTGTTGGTCAATGTCGGGCCATCTGTGAATGTCTCTCTCCTTAGTTTTTGCGGTGTGTCCCGCACACTTGGCATTAGTCGGCCCTTGTTAGCTTTATTTTTAACAGATTCAGCATGTTGAATCAGCGTTAGAGATGGCAGAGCCTTTAAGTGAATGAAATCACTCTGATGGTCAGTTTAGCTCAGTGGACAAAGGGGAGATGGAAATGAGGAAAGGAAACAAATGACTTAAGTGAAGAGGGCATGAAATTGAAAAAACTTCTGAAATAGGTAAGATTTTTTTTTCGCCATTGAGCTCTTTGCAAAAACAGTTTGTGATTGTCTGTGTTATCGTTCGCGAGCGCACAGTAAATATGTCCTTTCAACACCAGGTTGTGTTGTTAATGTGCTAACCAGTGTTGGGTAAGGGTTACTTTAAAGGTAATCAAAGTACGTTACTGCGTTACTTTCTAAAAAAGTAACCAGTTACTTCACTGCGTTACTCCCTGAGTAAAGTAACTCAATTACTTTAAAAGTACTTCCACCGTTACTCCCTGAGAAAAGTAACTCAAGCACTTTTAAAGTACTTTTGAGTATTCTACAATTCCTATAGCACTTTTAAAGTACTTTTGAGTATTCTACAATTCCTATTGGGCAATGGACCACAGGGCGCTAAGCCTACATTTTTTTGTCTCCAAAATTAAAGTTATGGACCACTTGCCCTTCACTGAGATCCAGTTCTCCCATCACAGCTGTCACTTTGACCAGTAGAAACACAGAACGATCTGCTGCCGTAGACAACTGTATGACAACAACACCCCAGCGTTTTTAATATTTCCTCTAGGGATGTTACCACACAGAGTAAAAGGGGGAAATGATGGTGTGAAACAGCAGAGGCACTTTGTCAACCCGCTGAGTTAACGTTACTGTCATTAGCATCAAGCTAGCAAACAATGGTACATCCTCACGGTCGGACATAAAGTAATAACATTAACAAATAGCGGCGGGGCTTTTACTCACCACAACTGCAGAGGCTCCCAGCTTCATTTGAAACAAACTACATTATAGACGGTCCGTTATTTATTAATCCCTCTGTGTGTTTATATATTTACTTTTTATCCGCTCCGTTGTCTTTGTAAAGTTAACATATCGCACCGTCATTTCAAACTCAACACTTGTTTCAAATTAAAAGCCCCTTATAACCTCGGCTGAGAGAATCCCTCCATTTTCTAAATAGGCTTTTATTCTGAAACATTTGTCAGAACTTCCTGTGGAAGATACAGTAGCTTGACAGTTTACGTATGGCGCTTCAAATGTAGCTCCTGCCATCTGACTCAAATAATAGTAAAAGTGATAAAAACAGGACAAGAATAACCCGATGACATCACACACACCGTGAAAGACGACCGGGGATAATTGGTGAGTACGAGCGTAGTGTGTACCAGGCATAATGCAAGTCCTGAGTCTGAAATATGTCTGTCAGGGAGTCCTACTCCACCTATTTAGACTCCACCGTAGACAACGGCAGCATTTCTCCGACCACGTAGCGAGCCACATGCTCCATGGCTTCTTTCAGACTGATAGGTTTAACGTTATCTCCGTTATTAGAACCAAACGACAGCCGTTGCTGTTTCGTGGCTGAAGGACCAGCGTTCTAAAAGTAACGGAAGTAACTATCTCGTTACTTGTTACTGCAAAAAGTAATCTATACCCAACTCTGGTGCTAACTGGCTAACTAGCGTCTTCAATCCATCCTGTCGATCATGATCTTCTGACTTCCCGCAATGAATGACGAATACAGACTACCGCCACCTGCTGCCACATGTATGTGCTAGTTGGCCATTGGCTCTAGTTGTTGCAGTGTGTTGCCGCTAGCTCTTTTGGCGTGTCCGGGCTTTTATCTTAATCAAAGAAAACCATAACAAATTTCAGTCAATTAAAATGTTATCATTTTAGTCTTTTTAGTCATCAGATTACATTGAATATTTCAGTAAGTCTAGTCTAGCCAAGACAATTATACTGACATTATTAATTTCAACTTCAAGGTTTCAAGGTTTGACGCACAGCACCAGAAGCGGAACTGCTGCACTGAAAAAAATAGCAGTCTAAAGTATTGTATCTCCTTTATTTGTCAATGAAAATAAATAAGTTTTAGGTAGCCTAAGTTTTTATTTTATTAATTACCTTTTAGTCTCTTGTCTTCTGTCAGCAATATTGCATGTTGATGTAGTCACAGTTAGTGTTTAATGACGTCAGTGCTGTGTCGTCATTGGCAGGTCTTAGTCATGATAAAAAGGTTGTTGATGAACAGATTTAGTGATATTGTAGCTTTCGTTAACAAAATGAACACTGGATGTTTCTGGCGACATCCTCCTGATTGACCTCTGGCTCCCACAGTCTAATTCATATTCATGAACTGGTCCTGAGCAGGAGTGCGGAGACATGGGGTTACACATTACCAACGTCCCTGCTCTGAGGTCAACTCCCACACATTCCAGTTAGCTATTGACCAGCCTGCCCGCCGTCATACTGTGTCACCAAACTTCTAGTTGGTATTCCTAAGATAAATGAATGCCACAAGTAGCTGTAAACGAAATGTTAGAGGTGAGAAATAGTTAATATTTACTCTGAATGTTTTTTTTTAGCGTGGTATGGTAAAAATAGTTGAATAAGGTCATTGTAGCATTGGAGCTACTATTTTTTCATTTTGTGTCTTAGGTAGGATGGACATGTATTTTAAGATTTATATTCTAAAAAAAAGTTTTGAGTGATAAAACTGCAGCAAGAAACACTGCAACAAAAGTGGACCTTCTCTCTGTATGTGTGGTCGTGTATGTGTGTGCTTGTGTAGGTATTTGTGTGAGGTGGCACCAAGGTGTTGTGTTATCTCATCAAAGTTCAAGTTAGTGGCATACCCTGAGGATGAGGTAGACCTCGAACTATAGAGACCTTTAAGGAACAAATCTGACTGAGACTGGCTGAAGAGCCTTGGGGTTTTTGATTCAAAATTGCTCCCCTCGTGTACGTTTTTCCTCAGTTGACTTCTACGTTCAAAGCTGAACTCAAAGGTCCTGCAGCCTTTTTTTCTTTCTATGCATTACACATGCAAACACAAATGTTCTGGTGCGATGGGCACTCCCTACCCTTCTCTACGCCCTGTGTCGCTTCACACAAGCTCCCGACATTCTGCGATCCGGTGCCAAATGGACCGGGGCGGAAACACCTTTGATGTACACGGGTAGTCCGTCTGTTTGAGTCCGACGTTTTACAGCCGACTTGTCAAAACTGTTGATTCACCATCACTTTTGCAGAAGAGAACCAGTTCTGAAATGGGTGTCACACAAGTACCAATGGCTTGCTGTTTCAACAAGGAGCTCTATTACACAGCTATCTCTCATCACGTCATCCCTGAGGGCTGCACAAGGCCTGTTTGAGATCCAGAGTTTTCTGTCTGTCTGCAATCTGTGGCACCTGCATCGACAGAGAAAGTGCTGCCCTCATTTGGTTGGAGGTCTTGAAGGAAATACCTCTTGCTTACCATAGGAAGAAAATATAGATGTCTGCTGCGATGGATTTCTGAACTAAACATGGCTAACCAAAAAGTGTGTACTGGAAAGCACAGGAAGTGCTTTCACAAGGGATGACACTTACTTATCAAGCCATCTTCAGGGCTTACTCTACATTGTAGCTTTTATCTACAGTTTATGATGCATCAGCTAAATCTAGACAAGTCCAGTGGGACTCATGTGTCCTTCTCCAGCAGTCATATCACATCCAGTACGTTCCAATGCACCCTCTGGGGCAGACACGAGTTAGACTGGAAGTGTTTTTATCCCCGCAGCGGCGTAGTTATCTGGCTCTTTTGAGCTATTGATGCTAAGCACTGGACATTAATCTACTCTGCAAAGAACGCTTTGAAGAAAGTGTCCGTTGAAGTGTCACAGATGGGAAATAAATGAAATTAATAAATATATGGTACACAGTTTGATATCTCTCATAGGCCAAGATCAAAGCAAACCAATTGAGTTCTATTCTACCTAATATGTTTTTCTGTGATAAACAGTCCGGCTGAGGGAATAATCCCATCAAGGAAGAGAGAGATTAAAAAAAGAAAAAAAAAAGCATCAGATATATCACTCAGCGCAGACGGTTGGCGCGGCTACCGTGAAGCATCCGCGTTATTATGGGATTGGTAATCTCGTTTCGTGGGTCTGAGTGGAAACGCAGACCTTTTTTTTTTTTTTTATGCACCTCGCGGTTTTCCTTCTAGAATCAGGTGCAGACACAGAGACAGGAAGACAGACACAGCGGTCCTCTGATACTGAGAGAGTCCATCTGCTTCAGAGGGCTCCGGTAACTTCTTGTCTTTCCTTTTTTCTGTGGAATTTCTGAGCAGCTTGATGTATTTGACATGTGTGTGACAGCCCTGGCTGTGTGCGATTGGCATTGAGGCATCATGCACGCTACCCTGGCTGCGCGTTTTTTAGCATGGGCATGTATGTGTGTGTATCTATCGGAGCCTTAAACACACACACACACATACAGTATGAAGGCACACTTTCGGGCTTGTGTACACAGTAGTGGTTTGCGCACTGTGACTAAAGCAGACTGTAAGGATCTTACTTATGTGCACACATGCGCACACCTACAGTCAACGGATGCCAGGATATGGATCTGCACAGGCTCACAGCAGCACACAGATAAAAACACACTCAGATACACACAGACATATACACCTACAACTCTAGCCCAGAGTCTCACCTTGATATCTTGAGCTTCTGTCATGAGTTAGAATTTGACACCAATGAATGTGTGTCAGGTTGTCAATTTCTTCCAACATCCTTTGAATGCAGTCTGGCCATGAATAGTGCATGTTGTTTTGTTTTTTAGATTCCAACTGTCTGCAAGTCTGTTTTTGTTTGTTCCAGAATAACTTGGAAGGCCTGTACACTCATGTGCATCCTTTAAGAAAACTTTCAGCAGGTGTTGTGTTGTTTAGCCTAAGGTAGAGATTCAGCCCTGAAGGTAAATTCCAAACTGCTTTCTGATCTGATGCCCTCCCATTTCTTCCGCCTCCGTTATTGGGATCTGTTTTCCTCCCTCCCGTCTTTAATGCACATACTTTCACCGCTTGCCCTTTTTTTGATCCAGAGCCCCTTTCGAGTCAGGACACACATATTTTTTTATACCTGCACTTTAATGTTATTAACAGGACATTTTATTTCACTCTAAAAGTCAGGACATGTTTTGGCAGCCGGTTCCCATATTCCCTGTAGCGTGCCACATGAGGTCTTTGGCATTATTAGGACAGAAGAAATGTGAGACGCTTGTTGTAAATGTCTCGGAAATATATACAGGGTGGGTTCTCCTAAAACTATCACAACCGATGCACGGGCCATTCATGCAAAACTTTTAAAGATGTAAAAAGACAGTGGCATGTCGGTGACATTTCTCCTTCTCCTGCTGCTGAGACACCATGCAGAGGCTGTGTGTGTGTGTGCACCTGAATGAATATGGGATTCTGAACCCACATGCGCACACAGATACAACGCCTCCGCATACACATGGCTTCGCACAAGCACATACGGGAGGCAGGGTGGGGAAATAGTTGTGAAATTTATTTGGGCATATAGTTTTTATGCCAGTTGCCATTGGATTTACAGGTCCGAATGGAATGCGTCCCAATGAAAAGTACTTTGATCCCTCCACCAGGTTGACATTTTTATTGGGGGAGCTCCGTATGGCACAGGGCATCTTTTATAAGGTTGTGAGGAACCCCGCGGCAGCCTTCACAAAATCATAAAAATGTGAGACGTCAATGAAAATGACCAGGTTCCAGTGCTATCTCAGCCTGCTTTGAGAGCATCATTTATTAATTAGATCCCCAAAATACCTGACGTTTCAGTGTTTCATGATTTCATTTTCGTTTAACAGTTTTTCTTGTTAGTCCCTTTTGTAATTATGTGCCAAATCACGGCAGTTCGGTGTTAGAAGGTGGTAGTTTCTGTTACCTCAGTCAATCTGCACCCATCTGTACCCAAATTCCCCAAAAGTTATGCACTAACTTTTTTGAATAGAGGTAATTGATAACTTGGACACCAAAGTAAGTATGTAAAAAATGTACAATAAGTAGGCCTACATGCAGAAGGTTCCTGCAGCTACTTATCAGTCTTTTTAACTGTGTTGTCTTCCACAGCGGCGGAAGCTACTGCAGGAGTTGGGAGACCAGAAGATCCCCTTTCTGGGACCTTCAGATCGGGGCTATCAGCAACTGGTGAGCCAGCCACACTTTTAGATAATGCTACTGATGCCTAGCCCTTTACTTTAAAGGGCCTACAGCAGCCTTTTGCCTACTCTAGCTGGAGAATGTCTGCTGAACATGAGCAGAGCATGAGCGAGTGGGGAGCGCAAGTTGTCAATTTTGATGGAGCGCAGAGCAGATTTATTAAAAGTTGGAGTGTCGCCTTATTTGCGGCTTCATCCTGCTCCAGTTTTGCTCTGGTAATGCTTACACTATTAAACATACCATGCATCTGTGTATTGCACATACACACTATTTTCTGTCAAAAATTGGGTGCTGCAAACTCGACAATGGAGTGACAAAGTTCTTGAAGGAGAAAAATTTAGCAGAGCGGCCTGGAGAGGCTTTGAGTGGGGGAGCAAAGGGAATGAATAGCTCTGTGAGCAAGGAGCAGAAATTCTCAGCACTCCACATGGCTCACATGCTCTGACTGTAATCTTCTGCTACAACCCTGCACTGTGTAATAATTTGCTCAAGATCTGAGACAGAAACATGTTTGACAAATAAGATTGTAATTCAGTTTTGTTTATGTTTTTGTATGCCATAATCGTCATGATAAGAATGTCTTGTGTTTCCAAGTGGGACTCCAGTTACTCCGGCCTGGTTCTGAGGAGATCCTGCTCACTGCCTGCGGAGCTCCATGGCCGGGTGCAGGCAGCTCTGCTCACCCTCAGAAGGAAGGGCTGCCTCTTGAGGGATTTGGTTCGCGTCCGTGACCGAGATGTTTTCACCGCCGTTTCGCGGGCTCTGCTGGGTGAGCCGGGCCACACCTACCGCTATCTGGATACACGGCTCTTTGCTATCCCCTGGCACAGTGAGGACGTTGAGGTCAAGGGACAAAACTGTTGTGACACTGACTTGAGGGCTGCTTGCAAGGCATTGTGTGAGCTTAACACCTTCTTCTGCTCCGATGTGTCTCAGCTGAAGGAAGGAGACAGACTAACACAATGTGTGAAGGGGGAGACAGAGGCCAAACAGGGTGAAGAAGGGGACACAGGATCTAAACACAGTGAAGACTCCAAGAACAGTGAAGGAGGGGACTCTGAGTCCCGACAAAGTGAGGAAGGGGACACGGAGTCCAAGCACAGTGAGGAGTGGGACATTGAGTCGAAACACAGTGAAGAAGGCTGTTCTGGGTCAAAACAAGAAGGAGAATGGGAGACTGGGTCCAAACACAGCAGTGAGGAAGGAGAGTCCTCCCAGGTCAAACCCAGTGAAATGGGTGTCGCAGCAGGGTCCGAGCACAGTGAAGGAAAATATCCTGGCTGGGCACCTAAGGCCGTCACAAGCACAGAGACTAAACCAGTGGGACTAGGGGCCCAAGAGAAACCTTTGGCCCAACTCAAGCACAGCTTGTCAGATTACCACATTGAGGACAGGGAGGAACAGGCAAGCGGGCAGGGCTGTTCTCAGCCAAGTCCTCCGCCGGTATGCACCGGTCCGGTCAAGTTCAATGTCACCTTACTCAACTACATGGACCCGGCAGCTATGAGCCAGCTCAAAGAGGAGCCTTACTATGGCATGGGGAAAATGGCGGTAGGGTGGCACCACGATGAGAACCTCATCACTCATACGCCAGTAGCTGTTTACAGCTATAGCTGTCACGATGACAAAGGTAAGGGTCAAAACTAACAAGGCTTATTTGTCACAATTACAGAACAATAATTCAGACACGTAGATTTAACACTGAATTCCGAAGTATGTCATGCATGTCTTTGGCGCGTTGTTTCTGAAATTAAGATTCCTTTTCCTCTTTCACTTCAATATCCCATCAACTTATCTCAGTTGCTTTATGGTGGATCAGATACAGCTAACCTTGTGTATTATGGCCCTACAGCAGTGCTGTAGCAGCTGTAGACATGGCCTCTGGTGAGGCAACCATCAGATCCATCTCTGTGATAGTGTCAGGGCATTATCAAATGTCATCACTGGCTTGCTGCTGACAGCCTTATCGCCAACCGTGCGTTGGGAGATCACAGACATTTGGGTCTGAGCTCTTAACATGCGCTCAATGGCGCAGTCTAACAAACAGGCCTTATCGCACACGCCGCATCTCATCTAAATCATTTCCCCAAGAAATGATCGATGTGCAATTATCTGATATGGAATAATGAGCCCTGCTTTGATAAGTGTTCCTAGACTGTACTGTATGGGTAATACGATGTCGCCTAATTATGGAATGTGCACTCTTTCAAGAGCTGATAGTGCTCGCTGATCGAGGTGATAGAGAATCTCAGCAAGAGTGGGATTTTGCTTTCTAGAGAACATGCAGGCTGCACCTCCATTTTGATATTGTTCCTTGTAATTTGTATGTTTGAATTAAAAAAAAGTTTACATAGTATATAGTACAATGCAAAATACTTCCCCATTTTTATTGTCAAAATAATACTCATAGCACCAATGATAAAAGGTATACCGTGCAGGGTTTTCCGAAAAACCCTGCACGGTATAGAATCAAACAAAGAATCAAACAAAATGAATCAATCATCACTTGCTGACTCGATGACTTGCTACAAAAGTGTGGTGGTGTCTTAATCTGCAGAGACTCTGGCCTCTGCCTGTATTTTCTTATGTTCTTTATATTTCGCTGTGGTCAGGATGTACCTTGGCACAGCGCGCAGGTGAGGTTTGGATCTTTTATAAAAAGTTAGTGACCAGGTGCCAGACCTGAAGCAGCATGCATCCGAGAGGAAGCTATGAAAATTGCAGACACAGCACAAATATATAGAGGCGAAACGCCAAGTGGAGTGAATCTGGGGTTTGCTTTCAATTTGACTTTGTCATCAGTGCTGTTTACAAACAGTAACCTACAATCCCTGCATAGTATACCTTTAATGAAGCTTTATGGATTACTTTTTGCATTAACCCTTTGTCATCGAACCAAGTGAGTGTATTTTAAACAAATGTTCCCCTAAGTATTTACTTTCATTCATTGCACCTTCCAAAGGCTGAAAGGAGAACAGAACGTGTTGCAGAGGGAGATGAAGGTGGAGCTGTAGTTCAGCAAACATACAGCACATGTACCATACTGTTAATGGTGGAAGCTCTCCACCCACACAGCATCTGTGTTTTGAAACTGTAATTTTACAGTATCAAACAGGTGAAATGCCAACTGCTCTGACATCCCAGCCCACTTTACAGCTCGGCTTTCTTCATTGGGGATTCCTAACCAGAAACACCTGCTCCAGAGGTCTGTTTCAATGATTTGTTCTAGACCATTTCAACTCTGACCCTGTGAACACGGGCTTCAAACACCATGGCATAACACCTTGCAGTGCTTAGCAGCTGTGTCTCTTTTAGTCCTGAATGACCCCACAGCTCCAGACATTAGAGAGGCAGGTCTGGTCAGAGCGCGATGGAGCTATATCCCAGTGGCTGGCTCTGAGGACTCCCAGAACCACGCTAATGAAATTGTTACCTTGGGGAATGTTGCACGTTTTAAAACAAGTTCACGTTTCCTACATTGTCCCTGAGAAGAAAGAGACGCAGCACATTAGGTATCTCAGATGTACAGAAACTAGATAACACCTGCTTCCTTTGATAGTTTTTTCTTCCTCTCCTCTTGAGCAGCCTCACCTTGTTTTTTCGCTTGGGCTGGAGAAGTGTTCTGAGTGTTTTTCCCAGCTGCGCTGATCCAAAGGAATCTGCCACGACTGAGCGTTTTCCGGCACGGGGGATGATATTCCACCATTCCTGAGGCCTTAGGGAGTGCTGTCATTAGCTGGCTCTCAGAGCACAATGGCTGGAAATTAAGTTACTATTTATCCGTGCTGAGCAAAGGAAAAGGCAGCTGTGGGGCAGAGAGGCCCAGAAAGACTTTAGTATTGATTTTGCTGAAGGGTGTTGGCCAGCCAAGCCAAATCTTGTTTTCTTAGTATGCCGTGTAAGAATGGAAGGAGAGAGAAGAACAGGGGAGGTGGTTACAGTGAATGGGTTCAGAAACAGGAATATCATAGGATACCTGCTGTCCAATAACACACTCTCACACACTTACGAAACAACATCAGAGGCTTTTATCCAACTATTTCCTCTTGCACAGCATAATAATGGCATAAAGATCCTGTGCTAACAGCCAATATGATCACAGCAACATATCATCTTTGCTCTGCTGCTAAGTGATTCTTACTTCCTTGAGACAAAGGCTTACATCTTACACCCATTGTTTGGGTGTAATGGATTTTATCACCACTCTCTTTTCTATTTTATTTTATTTATTTATTTCCGCTACATCTTAGGCAGTGTTATAATGTGTTAGGTTGCATTACCCAATAATAATGTGTTAAATAGCTGTGTTTATGTCGCGATAAACCTCATGCTTTTCCATGGAAATGTGAGGAATTTAAGCACATTGCACTTTTACACTCAGTTTAAGTCACGCTGGGTGAAACTGTCAAACCAAAAGCCTGAAATGTGAATATAAATGTAAAATGCAAATGTTACAGTGAGTTGGGCTGTGTATGACTGACAGGTGAGAGCAGTGAGGGAGGCAGTGGTGAGAAGGCATGCTGGAGGATTGGGCTCAAGGTAGCCTGGGACATCCACACACCTGGCCTGATGCTGCCACTGGAGTCTGGAGACTGCTATTACATGAGAGGTACTAAATCTTCTCTATAAACACACACACACACACACACACACACGCAGACATGCACACATGTAAACACGTTGCTCACACAACTCAACCACATTCACCGCCATGTCTGACTTTGGATGAAGGAACACTTTTATTACTCTGTGTTTTAGTGTTTCTTGTACTTTGTCCCAAATGACCCGTGCCAGCAGGATGCACTTCACTCTCACGCTCTATTCTCTTCTTCTAGCCCTCCCTGCAGGAGAAGTGGAGCTGAGGTGTGCCTGTGTGTGTGGGGTGGGGTGTGTGTGGGGTGACTTGGCCTGAACACGGCACTTTTAAGTTCCATGAAATTGTGTGCATTAGAGAGGTTAAGAAAACCAAATGTTATTTTTGAAGTCCTGTGACCCAGTGCTGACTGTGTCTCTATGGAGAGGACATACAGCGAGCCACAGGGGTGTAAATCACAGCTTAATGCTTTTGGCTGCAGCAGACAAATCCACCCTCCTCTTTTCGGCCCCGTGGGCCCTTCCAAGCTTTTTCATATTTTCTGACTGTGAGGACATTTATCCACATCACAGCAGAAGCTTGTGTTCAGGTGTACAAGAAGTCAGAGCCCCTGGTTTGGATGAATATGGGGATTTATCATTTTTTAAAAGGCACTCTGCTTTGATAAGTGTGTATGGATACACATGCAGGACAATCTTGAGTCAGTCTTCCCTTCAGTTGATCATTGAATTACGTTTTTTTTTTTTTTTAAATCAGTGATTGATTGATGTCATTTGTAAGCTAAAGATAAAGTGAATAGATATTTTAACTGATAGAGAATAATAGTAGAGCCTGAACACCATATTCATCCATGATATTTATCAAGAAACTCACAGTTATGTTACTGTGCATGGCAGCTGGATTCTCACGGCATCATGAGATCTCATGAGAATCATGGGATCACAAGATCACATGAAAATCCATCTTGTCAGCAGTTAAGTAAGGTGTTTGTGTCCGAACCACCAATCAGCATCCCGTGAAGAGCTACCAGTAGCTATGGCTGTGGTGACTGTTTGTTCAAAATAACAATGATGGTTCCTACAGAGGGTAGTGTAGATGCTGCAATTGCATCAGTTATATCAGAACTTGAGAGTAATACTTAAGAAGAGCAAAGAATGTCACAGACGGCATCTCTCGATTGAAACGATGTTACCGCTCATATGGTTCATTGATCCGATCAGTTTAGGTTAGGCCATAATAGACAGATTGTTCATCCAATCATCTGCTACCGTAAGTATATTTTTAAAGTGCCTACCCTTTTTCCAAACAGTTTCCAATGACGGCTTCTCAGTTAGTTCTGTGTAACAAACCATCTGGCGCATCAAGCTAATAGTTATATACCTTTATCATCTTTTATTCAGAGCATATTTACATAACAAAGGATAGCCTCATTTATTTTTTGCTTTTTTCTTCAAACTCAGACTGACTTATTCCCTTTTAGTGCACTCTTTCTAACTCTTCACTGTTGGCCCTTGGTGGGTATAGACAGACATGTCCCTGCTCTGATATACACTACGTCCCAAACCACTTTTTGCCATCTGCCAGCCTTTACATTTCTAACAGCATAACTTTACCCATTATTAAACAAGACATCAATATATTAAATGAATATTTTATAATAATTATTAATAATAAAAGATATACATTAAATTTAGATTAAATAAATACAAATAAATTAATTAAAATGAAATAAAATAAATTACTTAAATGAAATAAGAATCAAAATTAATAATATTATTTTCTATATTTTATTATTGAGACGCGCATAGCTATCTACACATGTGATAATATATTTGTTTGATCTAGTGATTAGAGAGACTTTCCTGTGATTAAAAGATTACTGTTTTGATCCCTCTTACAGCAGATACATGTATTCATCTAAAACACAATCACATGTGCTGTCAGTGTTTTGTATGAAGACACTGAACCCCTACCTGTGCACTCTGCGTAAATGTCAGAATCATAAATACACAGCTCAGATTTACAGCAGCTGTAGGCTGAGAGCAGAGTTGGGAGTCAAAGGGGAAGTAACTGACACGATCCCCAGGCCTATATCAGACACATTAAAGGAGGAGATACGCTATACTTTTAGATTTATTGTGTTTCTTTTGATGTTGCATTTGAGTCTTTTTAGCCCCAGATCCTACAACTACAAAATGTACATTTACTCAAGAGGTTGTCATAAATATGTTTTTATGGGCTGTGCTATGGTGAATGCACGTTTTCATGTATGTTTTTTTTTTTTGATGAAACTAAAGGAAAATTTCCACATCATGGACAATTAAGTTTGCATATTCATGAGAGGTTTTGGTTAGCAAGGAGAAATTTGTATCTAATAGTGTTAATGTATGCAACACTATCTCATATTTCATTGACTAGCACAGTAGTTTATTTTTCCATGTGTTTGCCTCCACAAGTTAACTCACTGTCTCCCAGGTATGGCCTGATATGTGAACAAAGGCAGAACCTGAAACAATGCAAAAAGACAACTGCTTTACATTTTTATCTAGCGTGGACATACTGTATCATAGGCGAACAAAAGCATGGACTGTCCAGATGCTGCACAGGTACAGTACCTGGTTCCTATCAAAGTTTCCAACATCAGATGCTGCATACAAATGCAAAGATATAAGAGACTGCGCTCTGAATTATTCAGCATGACAGCAGCAGGTGAGAAATGGCTGTTTAGTGAGTTAGTACTTTAGTTAGGATCAGGAACATTTGTAAATTCCAACATGTTACACAGGAAGCTGCTTCACTTGAGCAATCTTTAACTGTATTTGTGTTTATAAGAACATCATCTAACACATATCAGTCACACTGAATATTAGATTACCCATCTATTGTATCTACATTGTGTTAAAGTGTTTGTCAATCTGCACCTTTTTATTTTTACAAGGAAGGAATAGAAAGGTTTTAATGAATTCCTGAAGTTGACTCTTTGAAGAGGCTGTGTTTTCATCTGAGAGCAGCGATGTCTGTACCTAATATTCAGCTTGACAGGGCTTGAAGCCGACCTCCTTTAGCTGGATAAGATTTACAATAGAACAGTCAGTTTCAGGCCAGCCATGATAATAGAGTGATGGGCTGTTGTGCAGACCATTCTAATGGGACTTGACTGTCGCGGATCAGTGGGGATTTATGCTCCACTTGGTGAGTACGCCCTTGAGAGGCCAACTGCTGCACAACGATAGCAGCTCGCACAGTCCTTGGCTGTCTGTCGCTTTGTCGGGCCTACCTGAATTAAATACTTGGCACAATGCACGGACATATGCACGCACCTATAAATTTGCACAGCTCGCATGCACAAAAACACACACAGTCCTCTCTGCTTATTGGAGGAAGGACACGATCCCCCCCCCCCCCCCCCGTGTTTCAAACACACACATATATACACACACCGACGGGGCAGCCGCCACTAAACCATGTGTTCAGATATATCGTACCAGTGTTTTAGTGACATACACTATATGATAGATAGTTTTGTGGTATTAAAAGAAAACTACAACGTTGTATAACCACAGACACCATAATGTCTTTTCAGCACCATTTGTCGCCGGCTGGCCCTTTTGAACTGCTAATGTCTGAGCTGCTGGAGGCAAATTGAATCACCATCATTTCCACTCAAATGGAATTTCAGTGGTTAAAAAAGAACAATGCAAGTCTTGACACCGGGCCTGTTCAATAATCAGATTTCCAGCTCCCAATGCACAGGGGGACTGGAGAAAAGAGTTGACCCAATATATTTAAAAGCCTGCTTCCTGGAAAAGGAGGACAAGTGGCAGCAGGCGCAGGGGTTGAAAGAAAGATAAATATTTATTACAGTTATCGAGTTTGCCTCTACTCCCTCCTGATCCCACTGACGCATCAGACGCGCCAAGAAAAGAGCAGATTGATGGAGATAATTTGTTATTGGATATAAACAGTTTTAAAGACGCAGAGTAATTCTGCCCAGAGACCTAATCCCTCACAATCTCATCAGGGTGAAGAAAACACCGGCAAGTTGTTTTGTTTGTCACCATCTTTTTTTTTCTCCCACCAAACAATAATATCTTCCTCCCAAAGCATTTGGCTGTTTGACTTTCAAATCACAGGCATTAGCCAGTGTACTCTTGCTCAAGGCGGGTGTAAATATGCACATGTGCTGTGAATGACAGCTCTGTCATGGCTAAATTAATTATTGGTATGAGGCAAATAATGGCAGAGCTGAGAAACATCTATACACACAAAGAAACACATGGAGGGATACACAGGAAACAGCAGTAAGGCCTCTTTGTAAAGCTTCTGTGATATTGGACAAATGTTTGTTGGTATGGCTCTTCCATCTTGACAGATTGAGCGCGATCTGGTTTTGTTTGGTAATTAAAATTATAGTACAATGCTGCTCATTCTATTTGATTCGGTGCTGGACCAGGCGCAATCTGTCTGAGCGTACAAGATGATTTAGTTGTCATGTTCCTGCACGCCCTGCTTCTCATCTGTTTTTCTATTGTAATCAGTTCTTTTCTTTTCATGATCTTCTTTTTTTTTTATTATTTATTATAATTAATTAAAAACACAAGATCAAAAATCTGAAATATTAACTCTTATTCTTCTGCTGTGCTTTTGTGCTCTACAATGTTTAATTAAAATGTTATTTTTTGATTCTCTTCTGGTCTGTTCTCTTGTTTGCTTTTCTTCGCTGCTCTGTTGATGACTGTTGGTGATTATTATTATTGTTAGTATGTTCTGATCGATTTCTCCTCCCTGTATTCACCAGATGACCTGAACAGTACCCACCAGCACTGTGTCCTAGCAGGAGAGACCGCACGCTTCAGCTCCACGCACAGAGTGGCCGAGGTGAGAAGCCAGCAGGCCTAAAAGGGAAGACAGTGTTAAGAAGTTATCGTCAAAATGCTGTGTAGCGTGCCAACAGTCCTCTTTGGTTTCAGTAAGGGCTGCTGCTGGTACTTACACGCTATATTAGTGTAATAAAAAAATTAAAGAAATATGCAAATGTGTGAAAGCTCTTCAAAGAAGGAAATAAAGTTTGTTTTAATCATCTATGGACATCATTTACAGAGAAAATGAATGGCATTTACATAAGGTATAATGAATTAAAAAGAGTATGTATTTAAACAAATGCACATATTTTAAAAATGCATTAAATTTAAAGGGGAACACCACCTAAATTAAGATTTTCAATGTTTCCACAGCATAGTAAATTTCAATCAACATTTGCGAGCATGAGCTACTCTCTCTGGAAGCCAGAAACCAGAAGAGAAAGTCTCAAACTTGTGATGTCATGAAGTATAAAGTCTGGAGCTGCTCCATTGACAATGAATGGGAGCCTGATTTTGTGAACCCACAGAATGTTTGTTTTCTTTCTGTGCCCAAATGAGCTTAATTCTAGTATAATGTTCTCAGTTGTGAAACAGAAAATGCACCCATATGCCCAGCAGGTTCCCCTGGGTGCTGTCAGTGTCATCTATAACATCTTTCCCAATTCATTGTCTATGGAGCAGCTCCAGACTTAATACCCTGTGACATCACAAATTTGAGTTTAAGCACTCTAGTTTTTGAATTTAGTAGAATTGATCGCGTTTACTTATATTTTTGGACTGTCTTAGCCCAGAGGAATAACATGTAGAAATTCTAAAATGAACGTAGTTCCCCTTTAAGTTTTCGGTTGTCTTTTTATTCACAAGGCTTAGTTAAACCCTGCATGGCAGCCGTGTGTTTAACACTGGGTCTGTCCTCCCCCTACCAGTGTTCCAGTGGGACCCTGACCTACATCCAGTCGCGGTGTCAAGAGGCCCTGTCCAACCTGCACACTGACCCAGAGACAGGCTCCCACAGCCTGCTGGCCCTGCTGCCGACAACGCTACAGAACTGTGAGGAGATTCACAATGAGGTGGGGGACATGGTGTGTGCTCACATGCATGTGCACGCACGTTTGTATATGTATCTGTTTTGCATGATTGCACACACATTTGTCGGTGGTTTTTCACATGATTTCACATGTTTGTGCATTACTGTTAACATTTATTTGTATTGGCACGGGTGAGTCCGTGTAGGTGTTACTTTTTAACTTGTAGAAACCTGTTGTTGCCCTTATTACTGCTTATGCAGCAGGCCCGAATCGCACAGCATTTGGAAATATTTGAAATTTGTTTTGGCCTGCTTGGAGTACCAGATGATTGAGGTTTGCCAGATTGGACAACAGAACATGTGCCAATAAAGTTTAGACAATAGCATGCCAGTCTGTGAAAGTTTTTAATAAGTTTTTCTGTGATCATGAACCTGCCTGAATTCTCGACCATCTGGTACTCCAAGGAGGTTAAAGATGTCTCACAACCATCTGCAAATATCACAGGGTATCATCAGGACAGGATTACATAAGATATTAGAAAACTGTTATGGAATTCTAGCATTTGAGTAATATGGATGAGTATCAAAAAAAATCTCCATGTACAGTATATGCATAAAGCACACTACAGGTATTGAACACATACCCTCTGGATTATATTTGTGATTATACTAGTCCAAACAATTCAGCATTTCAACAAATACATTGACAACATTTTGGTAATTGTTACTGTGATACATTATGATAAAATATAGTCAAAGGGATTGATCTGCAGAAACATACAGGATACTATTTAATCCCAGTTTGATATGCCCTCTCCATTTCCTCTGCATTGTGGGAGGTTAAAACTCAGTAATTGGCAGAATGGGAGCCTGCCAGCATTCTGCCGTCTTACCTGCTTGTTTCTACTCAGGGAAAAGCCT
Organism: Epinephelus moara; assembly: GCF_006386435.1. NCBI lineage: Eukaryota > Metazoa > Chordata > Actinopteri > Perciformes > Serranidae > Epinephelus > Epinephelus moara. The sequence continues at coordinate 15,052,939 of NC_065506.1, read as the reverse complement.
CCAATATGAAATCCAGGTTGTTCTCATTTGTCCTGGCCTGTGATGGATCGTGAGGCAATAGCCTCTCCATATGTTATCTAAAGATGGAGTCATGCCCCTCTCCCCTCGCTAACCCCTTTTCACACACAAGGAGTGATGCTGGCTTGGGGTATTGAGGGACAGAGCGAGGTCAAAAAAGAAGAACGCGAGGGGCCGCCTGCGGAGCCACCAGCCCCCTTGTGCTAGCTTGCCGCGGGCCAACAGTTAATATAGCACTTCACCTCTCCCCCTTTACACCCCTGGGCTCAAAGCGCACATCCTAGCCGACGCTAGCACCCAGGCCCCTCAGCGGGATGCCATGACAGATGAGTCTGACGTAAGGTTGTTTAAAGGTTGTAGACAATATTAATTATTCAGCACTGCCAAACAATAGGGGCTGTCTGTGTCAGGAGGAGCGCCGTGCTAGTTGAGCTAGCACCACCTGCTAGTTTGCCGCATAGCGCCACAGGATTACCAAGCATAGGCCCCCACCAGGAGGGCAAAGCAGGTTTATTTAGGAAAACAGGATGCTATTTATAAAAGAGCCGGTGTGCCTGTATGTATGTGTGAATGTTTAAGTGAGGGGGGGTGTTCTCGGGGGCTCAACCCTACCCTACCTGGCACTCACAATGATAGATGTGGCCATTTGTTTGCAGTTGCCCACGAGAGCAGAACACCCACTTAAATGATGTATTGTTGATGGAGTTATTTATGATGGCGACCCATTTTGGCGCTTGGCGGGTGCATATTGCGCAGGTCGTGTTTGACATGGACGACCGAGGAGCGAACAAGCCTGAGACGCGCAGGCAGCCTGACCTGAGCAGCGCCTTATGGGCCTTTTCTTAAAAAGTGCTAAACAGCAAACTAGCACCGGCTTGACGTGCCACGGATGTATTGTGCAATGTGGTGCAACGGGAGGGGGGGAGTGGAGGTTGACACTTGTCAGAAGACGTGGGCGGGTCTGATGATGATGAAGCAGAGCGTCTACCATCTGAGTATGAGTGTTCGGGGATGGGGCGGGATGTCGAGTTGAAGTAGGGGTTGATGGGAGACAGAGACAGAAATGAAGAAAACTGAAGTTCCCACCTGTTTGTTAAGCGCGGCCCCTCTCACCGTCTCTTTTTAATCTTTCCTCCTGTCTTAGGTGGCGAGGGGGTAGTCTAACATAGCATCGCCACACGGCCCCAGTGTGCATGTTTGGCTTTGAAATGCTAATCCCAGATGCAAACGTCTTGTCTCATTTAAAGCCACTGTGTCACTTCCCAGGTGGGTGTGTGACAGAGTGCCCTGAGGGACCCCCTCTAATGATGCTGGTCCCCCCTCCACAGTAAATATTGAAGGGAGGGACAAGGTTTTCCCACATGTTCTGGCAGAAAGTAAACTGTGTGGAAGCAGGTGTGTATGACCTTCCAATGTCCTGTTTTCAGGCCAAAATGTCTCCCCAGGCTCTGAGGTCTTTGCTTGGCTTTGAAACACCTTTCCTTAGGGCTCTATGCTGGCAATATCATTGTAATCTTATAAATCACCTCTCACAACACATTTTTGCCAGCAGATCTGTGCGGTATGTAGTTTGTACTTGTTTGTCCAGTTTTATTACCCTTGTACCCTGTTTTTAATTCGCGTGAGACATTTTTACTATTCATTTTAATGGTTTATTTATTGAGTTTTTTAATGTCTGCGAAGATCACAAGGGATAAAATGTTCTAAAAGTGGATATGTTTCACCCTCGCTGAGCTCTGCAAAATCATAGCCAAAGGTCTGTGTTGTTTTTTGATGTTTTAGTGAAGTGATTTAAGTCTAATTTAATGACATTAGTCACATTGATATGAAAGAGCTCTCCTCCAGTCACAGCTGAGACAGAATGACCATTTTTAGCAGAAAACAATATAGATATAGAAAGAAATGGAAATGTATACGGCGATGTGTGCATGTACAGTATAACCTAGCTTGTGTCTGACCACTCTGGCAAGTGCGTGATGAGTGTAAATTGCGTGCCTGGTTGCTTGCAGAGAGCTAGGGGAACCAGTTATCCCAGCTGATGTGTGAGGAGGCTGGAGAAGGTAAACAGAGGACGGCAGAGTGGGATCGATCCCACTCTCATCAGCTCCCACCTCAGGGCCACGGCCCGGAAATTGATTGGACCCGCTCAGGGAATACCGTGAAGGTGTAAAAAAAAAAAAAAAAACGTGCCTCATTAAATGGGGAAAAAAGGGGGCTACTTGGCTTTAACTCCAGTGTTGCCATGGTGTGCGGCCAGTCGACTAATGTGGGGCTAATGTGTAGTTAGTGTGTCCATCACCTGGAGAGATGACAGCGAGTGCCGCAGGGGAGCCACTAGCTCCCCTCTCGCTCCCCCACGCCGTCTCAGAGAAAAACTAGCCCTAACAACCACTCTCTCTTTCGCACACACTTTCGATCTGTCTGCCTGGATAGGTGGCATTTAGTCCGAGTTCCCCTCTTGGTAACTCTCAGCTGGTCGGCCAGACTCCAAATGCCACATAGCCAGCGCTCCTCAGTAGCTTTAGATGGCCTGCTTTGTGGCTGCCACTGGCCTGCACAGTGGGGGACAGGCAGCCATGTCAGCTCAAAGTGGAGACACAGGTTGGTTTCTTCTCACTAAAGGACAGGCAGACAATCAGAGAGATGGAAGGAGGGACTGACAGAGAGAAAAGGACGTCCAATATCGGCGCTCGGTGGCTTTGTTGTGTGTTTGAGCTGTAGTGATCGAAGGGGAGTGGATTTGGAGAGTGTTGAGGGGACCATAAAGGATGACATTTCTTTGAAGGGTGGGTTGTATGGAGTGACTGAGAGGCTGCTGAGCAGTGCCACTGGCTGTGTATTCTCCCTGACATGCCCCAGTCCTTGCATGTCATCCCCGCTGTGATCAGAGCCTTTTGGAAGTAAATGGCAGGATGATTCTGTGCACAGCTTCCACCCCAGGCAGACCTCACTCAAGTTGTTTGTGCAAATCATTCTTGCCCTTTGTTTTAACTTGCTTGGGGTGCGGGACGGTAGGTGACTTGCTTCATAATACAGAGCAGTGACCACTTGAAAATGACTTTTCCATTGCACTTTTATAAGCAGGAATCAGGATGTTGAGGACTTGATTTGAGTTCAAAACTACAGTACAGTTTTTTTTCACCACAACCACTTAAGTATGTTTGCGAAGATTTGAAGTTCCAAAGCGATTCGACCACCTGACAAGCAGTTCTGATGGGGTATACTGGCCCTCTATGGTTGAACGTAGACTTGTAGGTTTTATAACGAAGAGACGAGCCTTTCTCTCACAGATTACATTGCATTGGTTTATACATTTTGCCACCCAGACTACTTTTGGTGGCAATCTTTTGTTCCAGTGCAGGTTTTTAATTTTCCCGCACTGCAGCAAAAAGTTCTAGGGAGGATGTGAAGGTGGATACTGCGCTAAGCACTTGTCATCAGCAATAGAGACCGAAGCTCATGTTCCATCCATTCCTCATGTTTCAAGTCACTGACAGCATTGACTTTTTGTACCTCTCAAAACCAAAAGGTGATAGGTTACATAGTCCTTCAAAACATATCAGCTAATGCAAATCAGTTGTATATGAGAGACAGGGTTGGATGAGAGTGGATTACTTGTTTACATGAAAATTTGTGCCATTACTATGGAGACCTTTTGGTAGAACTCACCAGCTTAAATCTCATTGGGACTATTTATGAGTTTGCAGCTGTAAAACAGCTCTGTTGTACACATTGGCTAATGCCCTGTTAGAAGAACAATAAACAAAATAGTTTTCAGTAAAGCAACAATAGCTCTCTCTGTCCCATTTGATATGCGGCTCCTTTGCATGCAACTTCTCTTTGTGTTGTACAGTTGTCGGCGTCAAAACGAAACGGAGCGTGCATTGTTTTGGGTGGATGATGCTTTGTAGGACGTTTTGGGGGAGGGCAGCTCACAGCGTCTCACGTTTACGTTGGCGGCAATTGGGGCAATCTTTGACACACACACACTCACATCGGCAATTGTATGCAGAGACGTTAACAAAGCCGCTCACACACCTATGTAGACAGATACACGCAAGAGCGCAAACACACTGCCACGCGTTCAACACACAAACATGCACACGGAAAGACACACTTAGAAATAGATAGGCTACACCTGGCTACATGAAGCATCCTTGCGAGGATTAAATCAGCACTTCAAAAGAGCAGGAAACAAAAACACTCCCAGTGGAGGAGAGGGGAGCGGCTCGGCAGCCGAGACTGTCATCTCCAGACGGAGCGAGGGAGTGGGAGAGGAGGGGAAGGAGGGAGGAGAATGAGGAGAGGAGGAGGAGGGCGGAGTTTTCAGGTGTGTTGACGGGAAGGTGTGTGTGTGAACAGACATACTCATATTTGTGTGTGATGCACTGTGGGTCTGTTTGTCCAGGTGTCTGTTAGTTTAATAAGGGTGTGATTGTACTTTTATAGATGACCTCTTTGTCCTGTTTGTGGTAGGACAGTTTGTATTCATGTTGTTCATGTGTCTTCTCTGTGCTGTTCCTTTCAGAGACTCATAAAAATGAGTGAATGTACTCTGAAATATATATATTTTAAATTTTTGACAATTCAAGGTAATACTTTTTTTTATATGTATAATTTTGGAAGGAGGTTTTATAAAATCTTTAAAATTCATTAAGGTTTAATTATAAATTTACTCAGACAGGAAAAGACTGATATTCTGTATTTAGGTATGACGGTAGACACTGTAATATATTTATTAAAAAAAGATATTAAGCCTACCTGTTAAAAAATCTGACAGCTGCTCATAGAAAATGTAAAGTGTGATTTTTAAATATATATATTTTTTAACAGTTTAAAGTTATTAAAATATATAGAAATTTTTTTTGTATTATTTAAAATTTTTTACTTGATAATCGGTCAAAATTGAAAGACTATTTTGGAAAAAAATCTATCAAATGAGAATAAAAACAATTATCAGTGTATTTGTTTGTAGACACATATGACATTATAAAGTTCCATATGTATGTTTTGTTAGATAATTTTACAATTTAAGTAACACATGAAATGTTTTCCTTTACATTAAATAAAATATGTTGTAATGTCAAATGTGTTTTACTGAGGAGCAGTGACAGTTTTCCACTTCTATTTTTATTTGTATACACCTATAGGAGATTTGGTATGTCTGAACCACCTTTTTCATCCTGTCTGCGTGTGTGTAGGTGGAGTTCGAGTGGCTGCGACAGTACTGGTTTCAGGGCCATCGCTACGCCCGCTTCTGCAGCTGGTGGACCAGACCGATGGAGCAGCTGGAGAAGGACTGGAAGCTCATGGAGACGATGGTAAGGCCGCTCAGATGCACTGCAGGTCATAAGGCATCCTCACTGTCTGGTCTCTCAGCCTGCATAGTTTACTGAACTCAGTGTCACTCACATTGCTAATCCTTAAATGGTTAAATTAAATGTATTTTAATTTTAATGTGCAGGCTGTTTCCATAGCAGGAAACGTTTTTTTTCCCAGTTAAGTTTTACAGACACACTATCTTCATTCCAAGGCTTTAAAGTGATGCCACTCCTGTTTTAGAAAATAGATGAAAATAAACATAAGGAGAAATAGCTTTTTTAAATATACAAAAACTGTTCCATAAGAGAATAGAAAGACATTTTTGCCAAAGCCAATATGTAATTTATTGTAAATAAAGCCATCAACTATCTGAAGTTTTACCCCAATAATATTCTAAAAAGTTAATATTATAATAATAATTGAAACAAAAAAAAAAAAAAAAATCTGATACTTTCTTCTACCATTTCCCCAAAATACGAGCAGCTCCATGATGATTGTAGGCACCCTGTCATTTAATAATAAGGGTTTCCACCTTTCTAAATGCTCAACATGCCTTTGCTTGTGCTTCTTATACAAACTACACAAGTGATCTGCTGCCCAATAATGTTCCTCACAAGGGAGGGTGTGTTTAAAATTACATGATGATTGTCTAACTTCTCACCACGCTGCATTATTATGGATGTGTCATGTGTTTAATTGTAGCCTCACAGAAGTTTTATTAGAGAGGAACGTGGGCACGCAGCTATTAGTTAGACACCACTGTAAAGGAATCACTTAGTAATGTCAGACTCATAATTAACCTTAGTCACAGCTCTATACAGTACATATGTGCCGCACACACACACACACAAACACACACACAGCAGTGTAGATATGCAGCTCACAAACACACACAGATACATGCTTGGTCTCGCTTTCTGTCCCTCCCCGCAGGTTCTACGCAGTCCGTCTCTCATAGCTAGATTTCAAAGAGTGTGTGTGTGTGTGTGTGTGTGTGTGTGTGTGTGTGTGTTTAACACCCAGACAGCAGAAGCAGCAGGGGGCACTCTTGTATCACTGTAGCAGCAGCGGAGGGAGCGAAAGAGCTGTGCTCCTCTTTTCCTCTGTGCTCCCTCTCTCTCTCTCTCTCTCTCTCTCTCTCTCTCTCCTCCGCACTCCCTGTGTCTCTTTATGTCTCTCACCCACTCCTGCTGTCTCTGGGAGCTCTCTGTCTCTGTCAGTGTCGAGCGCTGAGCAGTAATCACATCTAATGCTCAGGCGGGGATAAAGACAGGGGCTGGAGGAGAACAGTACTGCTGCTGCCGACGCTGCTCCACTCATAGTCTCTCCCTCTCTCTCTCTCTCTCACTTAGTCGAACAGCCTGGCAGAGGGTGGGTGGGTGGAGGGGTTAGTAGACAGGGGCTAAACTCATCTAGAGCTCCACCTCCGGGCCCAGATGAAGTGTGTGATTTGGACCTGTATTTAGAAAAGGGCATCAGTGAAATGTGAGGTCTTTCTCTCTGTTGCTGTGTCTCCGTCACTCTAATGGGCAAGCAAACCATATTCAGTGTGTGTGTGTTTGTGTGTGTGTCACTCATGTGGATTTCTGTCATGCAGTAGAAAGTTAGCATCGGACTTTACACAATACAGCAAGGAAAATGTGAGCCACTTTTTAGTAAAAGAAAAAAAAAAAAATATATATATATATATTATCCGTAAATACAATTTGTCACATCTCAAATTATTTTGCTGTGTGTATACTTTTACAGTTTGATAAATTTGATTTAATCACACTGGTGCAAATCACAGAAAAGCAAGTATATCTTCTGCAGAAATGCATATTGAACCTTTGCAAAAATAATACACTGGTGAGCGCGTAAACGTAATCACTCACCATTGTGATGAAAGACAACATTATTGCTCTCGCAAGCAATATTTACATACATGCATCGACCCCTGATATGCTGATGAAAAGCACTTTATAGATGTGACTTATAGATTTTTTCCTTTTGGAGCTTTTGATAGCTGTGGCTTTTCTGCAGTTAGATTAAAACGCATTCCTCTAAATTACTTTGAGTTATTTAAATTACGTGGGCTCCCCCCCTACATTCCTTTATTGCATATATTTTACATTTTGAAGCTGGCAATTGACAGTATAGTGTAATTTAGTGAAACGCGAGTGACCTAGTGCATGCAGATGCTGTTTGCCATTTATTTATTTAGATTTCTCTGCTCTTGCCTGCAGAGTGTATTTTAACGCAGCATTATTTTTAACCAATTTGATATCACCGTGGGTATTTTAAAATAACAAATATATGTCTCTTTAAATAGGGTTTATAAATTGACACTGTGTTGTTTTATACTCTGCGCTGTAGCAATAAAACAGCCTATTGTTTTATCCTGCTAAAATAGCAATACAAACAGCCAGCCCTCCTCTCTTTATTGTCATATTTAGCACACAGTGTTGTGGGATGCGCTGGGCTATGTATGCGTTTGTTAGTCTGTATGAAGAATATTGCAATATGGGGGGACTAGCTCCTGTTTATGGATACTGTCTCTCCCTGGGGCTCCCTCTCTGCTCCTCAGCCTGTTGTCATGCAAATGCTCATCCTTCCATTTGAATGACATTCTGATAAAATACATAAATAAATAAATAAAGAACCGACACAAAACAAGTCCACTTGCTTGCTTGCCTTCTTTTTGGTACCTCATGAATTCATGTGGTTTCTTGATAGAAACAAAGAGACGTGCTGCTGAATAAACTTTGTGTGCGGGTATGTGTATGTGAATGTATAGCAAAAGTACAACGTGTGTGTGAGTGTGTGTGTGTGTGTGTGTGTGTGTTGGGGGGGTTTAAGGTAAAGGTTGTTTCTGGAGAATGGAAAAAGGACATTAACTTAAAGGTTTTACATTCCCCTGTGATCCAGGGTGCTAAAGTCCATTTAGACCTGCCTCGCTCGCAGCTTTACGTTCCCTCAGGACTTTGCTATCATGGCTATCACACAATAGTGACATTTCCTTAAACTAGCAACAATGAATAGCTTCCGTCTGACTGACAATAGACAGAGAGTCTTGGCTTTATGCAGAATATTTTAAATACCGGTGTGTTATTTTTTTTATCTCTCCTCTTTTCACTGTGGGGGAGAAGCGACAGCGACGAGCCCATGAGCACATCTCCCCTTTTTTTTTCTCCCTGTCCTGCGCGTGTGTGTTTGTGTGAGAGTGTGTATGTGTGTGCCATTGATGTTAATGTATGCACTTGGCATGACTTTAATTGATTTAGCAGCTCTGCTTGCACAGTACAGCTTTTTCCCTAATTTGTCACTTTCCTGACTTCTGTGGCTGCTCATCTCACAACTTCAAAAGCCACCGCGGAAGCAAAGAGATTTCAATGCACTCCGTCCCCCCCTCCTCCTCCCCTCCTTCTCTCTCTCCCTCTTTATGTTCTTTCTTTCCCTTGTTCTCTCCCTCTCTCACTCCCGCAATCTCGCCATATCTCTGTCTCTTTCTCACACTTTCTCCATCGTTTGACAGCAGAACGAGCCTTGTAGATGGAAATCTTTTCAACACATATCAAGGAAATTAATCCACTTTCATAATAAATTGGATCCACTCAGTTGAATACATTTGTATACTTCAAGATGTACAAAACAGGAAGTGGTATCGGGGCCACGTCTTCCTCTACTCCATTCACCCAGCCTGTCACTCCCTGTTTTCAGACGGTTTGGTCACACACACGTATATGCTGTATACTCTTTTTTTTTCCTCATTGTGTGGCAAAATTTACCTCCTCTGATTTGTAATTGTGGCTGACTTCTGCATGCGTGCGTGTGTGAATGTGCAGGGATGCGCTTTGGTGACCATATCATCTTCTCCCCTCACTTTAATAACTGTCTTCGGAAACAATCTGGGCTGCTGAGGAGGCTTGCTCTGCAATCATACGCAGCCTGGCCCCGGCCGCCATCGATAGCTGATTAGGTTATTGACCTAGCGTGTGGAGGGTCGGTGCTGAGGAGTGGTCGAGGAGGGAGGGTGGTGAGCTGTAGGGAGACACAGAGAGGGGGAGGAGGTAAAAAAAAAAAGAGAGAGAGAGAGAAGGGTTGTGTGTGTGTGTTGGGGAGGAGGGGTGGGGGGTCAATGTAAATGTTATTGCTGTGTGAGCTCATTTGATCAAAGTCCTGGAAAGGTTAAGCGAATCCAATCTGGTTTTGTATGGCAGAGTGGAGACACAGGCGCTGGGGAAGAAACCCCCAGGACGGAGAATGGATTATCATATTGGCGCTGGAGTAGCAGGGGCCTCCGATGGACAGTTTACCCTGCCCGTAATGCGTTTAGACAGCAATTGGCCTTAATAACCTTTATTGACTTCAGCGGGTCAGTGCCAAGAATCTAATTATCAAAGTGTATCAATTTCATTGGAGTTTAGAGTTGCACCGCTCAAAATAATTATTTTAAGGTCGGGCCGGGGCAATTAATCCCCTCTCCACTTATTTGATGGCTTTGTAAAACATTATAAATGTTATGGTTTCTGTTGTGCGTTTCACCGTAAATAATTTCAGGGAGCAATTTTTTGTAATGTATTATTTGGAGAGCCTGCCGTGCTGGTCCTGCTGAGGGAAAAAGAGGCAGCATATTTCGAAGAGCTAGAGGCCACAGCTGAATCGTGTTGCAGATGTTTACCAGCAGTAATTTTTCTCTTTCGCTCGGCATTTTACTCGGCACAGTCGGGCAGAGTTTTATACCCACTTTATATGCACACATGGAACCCAGATTAATTATAAGTGTGAACTAAGCAGTAAAGTGTTTAAAGACCATTTATATTGCTCATTATGAAGCCATTTATTATCTCTTACATTAAATCACACTGTGTTTATGCATCGTATTGTTTTGCATTTTAAGCTCTATACTGTGCAAATAGGCTTATACTTTTATTATATTCCAATTCTTTGTGGCTCTTACGCATATATGCATGGTGTGTGTGTGTCTGTGTGTTTGCATGCGGGTTTGTTTGTGTCCCCATGTCTTTATATGTGTGTGCCGTGTGCCCACAGTGTGACTGAAAGAAGTAAATGTGCAGCTGCACAGTAGTTTATCCTTCATTGACAGTCAATACGTGCTGTTACCTGGATAGTAGCAGCTGTTTTTCCTTATCGCACAACATAGACTAGAGGCCTAATCCACACGTTCATTATTGCACGGCCTTGTTTACCCGTGGCTCTGTATTAGCTTGCTTGCTTTGCCCTATTTAGACGGAGCTGCATAAAAAAGAAATTACTCAAAGATTATTGTTATTATTCATTTAAGGAGGAAATATATGGCTGATAATACATTTTACATCACGCAGCAGCTTGAGTTTGGAAATATAAAATGAAAAGAAGCAGGAAGAGACAGAGAGGGAAAGAGAGAGAGCGAGGGGAGAAAATGTAGCGGTGCAAAGGTATTTGCAATTCTCTTTGAAGTCCCTATTCAACAGGGTAAGCTGAATTTTCGGCAGTGCCTGATAGTGTTCTGCGTAAATGCTTAAACCCCTTTAGAGAATTTTCATGGGCAGATACGCGGTGGCTTGAAGGGAGCGTTTATGTTACCTGGAGCCAATGCAGCCCGCAGCTTTGTACCTAAAGATGTACACTAGTAGTGAATGGAATCCCACAGAGGTTTGTCTATGACAGAATCTCACTGCAACATCGCTGTAAGCCGAAGCGGGGGGAAAAAAAGAAGAGCTACGAATGGATTTAACCCTGTCACATCTCAGCTGGCGTCTCACATGTGCGTTTATACACATGGACACAGACATGGAAGGGCAAAAACAGTGGGACAGACACAACAACAAACACACTTTGTTGCATGTGCAGTGGTGTCCATTTAGGGGAGTTTAAAAAATGTTTGAAATGGAGAGGATTGCTGCATTTTTTTTATTTTTTCTGTCTCCTTTCATGGAATTAATTCGGATCTATTTTGCAATACTTCAATAAAGTGGCCTATTCAAATGTGCACACAGAGACATGCACACACGGTTGCCAAGCGTAATTGCACTTGTTATCAGAGTTCATAGTGTTTTACTATGTATTACTGTCTGTTGGTGAACAAAACCTGACACCAGCTCATCTTCTCTTCTTTAGGACAATTCCTCGCGGAGCTTTCTCATTTAAAATGATTAAAACCATTCCTCATACATGTGTGTAATTATTTCTCAATAACAGGATGTAGCTGATTGTCCTGAAAGCTAAGGTGGGGAGAGTTGTTACGCTTTCATTCCTACAGTAACAGACCTGAGCAAACTTGTTTCGGGGCTGTGGATGACTGAATTCGGAATGTATCAGAGGAGCTTAGCTATCTTTGACTTTGTGTCACAGCGTGGAAACCACAAACGAAACAATGCCATTGTTTTACGTCACTGCTGTTTATGAAAGAAAATGAGCTCATCGAAAGTCCCCACTTTTTTATTTTTTTAATGTCTTTGTTCTCATGACTGTCAGCTACAGTATAGAGTACACCTCTTCTTTACAATGAGGGGGTGGGGAGTTTTATTGACAGCGGTTTGGATAATTTATTTTGTTTGTCTGTGAATTGTGATGTTGACAGTGTTTTTACTGTATCAGCAGGCTTTGAAGGCGGCTTGTCTCGTCTTCTTAGAAAACAAATGAGCACTTTACAGAGACTGATCTGCCTTATCCGCTTAGCAGCTTTCTCAATCCCCGCATTTATTTATTTACTCACTTATTTACTTACTTATTCATTTACTTACCTCTGTATGGATTTTGTTTGATTTCTCTCTCCCCCTCTACCCATAGCCGTCCCCCCTCCTCTTCCTCTCCCTCTCCTCATCCTTGGCCCCGATCAGCAAGATAAGCCTTCAGAGGAGGGGAGATAACATCCATTAAAGTGGTAAAGAGGAATTATGGGGCAGCCCAGATTAATCACTGCTCAGCTTAATCGCATTCAGTGCGGACGGCGGGGTAGGCTGCAGGGCCCAGCTTTTTCCTGTGTCATACCAACAGAGGGAGAGATGCAAGGGAGAAGGGTGTGTGTGTGTGTTTGTGTGTTGAAAAGTGCCTTGATGGGGGAGAAAGTATAAAAAGATGAAAGAGAGATTTCAGAGCATCTCATAGCAAAGCCCGCCCTCTTATAGCTGACTAGAGACATTACCACTAACCAGCGGTTGATATATAATTATTCCCGTACTTTGATCCAGGTGTAATTGTTTACTCTTGCAGGCAATCGTGTCAAAGTTGCGGGGTGAAAGAAATTATCACAGACACAAGAAAACACACTGATTTGTCACCAAAAGCCAAGAAAAAAATGGTTTTAGTTGAATATTAATCTCATCTCTTGAATACAGAACCAGAGCTTGTCTGTCGCTTGTTCAGTACTTCTCGTGTTCAGATATAGCAGTACACACATTGGGATGTGGTGCCGAACTCTATGAGCCAGGGGGAGCAAAAATAGATCCTTCCTGCTCTGAACTCTGTACGCACACTTTTATTAAAATTGTCAGAATCTGGATCTTCATCAGGTCCTGTGGTTAATATCCTTATTATTGTTTATCTGCATGTCAGCTCAGATTAATTTTGCGTTTATTTGTACAGCCCCTAGTCACAGTCACAGTCTCAGAGGACTTCATATCTCCCCAACATAGTGAAACAATAAATTCAAACTGATTAATGAAAATGAAAACAGCCCACCCCAACTAAAGATCTAAAGTGAGCAATGAAAAAATCCCACCCAAAAACCTAATTAGGGACAAAAAAAAGAACATACCTGTTTAAGGTTCTTTCAAAAAGAATACATGCAACCAGTTTAAAGGAGCTATATGTAAGAAATCTAAAGCAAATAGTCGTAAAAAACATCCTAATATGTCACAGAGACTAAGGAATAATGTTCATATCACATACTGATCTCACCGACAACAATAGTACAGCCAGAATATTTGCATCTAAAAAAATATTTTACGGTCCACAAATCATGTTTATGTTTTGAATTTGTGTTTTGGCCTGTTGCGCCACCCACCGCCGTCTACCAGTCACGCAGTCAGTAGAGTCTCAGCATCAGTTACAGTTACGACTGAGCTACAGCAGCACGGCAAGCAGCATTAGCAGTGTCCTGGTACATAGCATTAGCAGCCAGCTCCTCCTCAGCTGTATCCCGGCAGCAGCGTTAGCAGCAGAGAAGCCGGACTTGCTCGTACGGTCCGCTGGAAAACCGAAGATCAAGGATGCGGCGACACGGCCCTGCCACGGCAGCCGCCCGTGGGCAAACAAATCAGTCTCCAGCGTGCCACTGTCCAGCAACCTCGAATCTGTAGGGGAGGGGGGGCGGACACGACTCACAGCAGTATTTTGAATTTGAGTGCAGTAACCATTTGGGCCACATTCTTACATACAGCGCCTTTAAGTACAAAAACAAAAACATGCCGTACACACAATGAGCAAATGAAACAAACCAGCCTAAGAGGCCAAACACCTCAGAGTCAGTTATCTCACTGTAGCATGTATCATCTCTGAGAAAGCTGTCGGCATAAGGTCTCCAATTTGGTGAGAATTTGATCCTTAATAAGCTTTTTGTTGGGAGTGTTGCATCTTGCACAGCAAAAATACTAACCACTTAATACCTCAGTACGTCTCTAATTCTTCAGAGTCACTGGAGCAGCTCTCGTGTTGAGGTTTTTAAGTACATAAAGCTTCCCATGAAAACAATGAGTGCAGAGAATGGGGATGATCCTGATGGGAAGACAGTGTAAAATTGTCTGATTCGCTTGAAGAAATGCAAAGAAAAGGAAGAAATGTGGGGAAAAGATTGTTGATGATAATTGTATCATTTTTGGGGGGAGGTGGGGGGCGTGTAGGGAGGTGGAACAGAGATACAAATGAGGGGAGGAAAGGTGTGGCATTTTCACGGGTGAAGGGAAGAGTGAGATAACAGTAAAGATTTAAGTTGAAATCAGAGCGTGCGAGAGAAAGTAAACCAGAAGGAGATGAAAAGCTGATGCTGTAGACAAGAGGATGTGAGTACAGTCAGGAGGAAGTACAAGTCCTGGGAGCATTCTGGGAAGTTTCATTCCTTGTTTTTTTTTTTGTTTTGTTTGTTTGACCGTGCACCTTTCAAAACATGGCATGTACAGTATGAAGAGGATAACCCGACAGAGATCAAACCTGAGATGTGTGTTTTCTGGTAAAGCAGATTCTCTCCCATGTGAAGTTTGAAAAGAAAATCCCATCTTTTACAACATGGGGTCTGTTTTTGTAGTTTTGACCATCAATCCTATCAGTTATGTTTTCACTTCTGAGATCCCAACGCTGGTAGCTACACCTTTACAATGGAGCACCATTGGACAAGTAACATTGGTGTTCCAAGAAATCCCAAAGTATTTTACTCTGGGTGTTTAAATTACTTTTAAAACCTGAAGCGTACACACCCAAAGTGCCGTTATAATACTTTGCATTATTAAACTGTGTGCATGCACAACAGTGGTAATTATGGTAACTTGACATTGAACCAAGAAGTTGCTGTGCAAGATCCAATTGAGTTTTACTACTGACTGTTTTGGTAATTACTTTGTTTTACTGGACTTGTTTAAAACCCGTCTGATCTCTCACATACACAGCTGCCTTGTGTCCTGTATTGTAAAGCCATTCCTTCCAGTGTTACTGTATCCCCACGCCTGATCGGTAAAGTTGGTGAGCTGTGCTGCACAGGTGAACCTGAGAGTGGCCATCCTTCCAGGTAGTGAATCTCTTCCACCCTCCTATCCTTTCCCTGCAGATAGAGCGATCTGATGGGTGGTGTTAAATGGGTGAGATGTAGGACAATGTAATTAACGCTAGTCCTTTAGCGGGCCCCGCCTCGCTCCGCTGGGAGCGCCCGATATAGCGCTCATTAATTCCTATTTGTGTGTAATGAGAGGGTCATGTTGGATGTAATAAATGGCTCTTTTATTTGGGCAAGAGCTGCAGGGCGGCATCCTCTCCTGGCTAACAGTCTCATAAACACCCTTTAGCTGCTCTCATCAGCCTCCCTTGGTGGGGAGCAATCACGCATACACATACATTACACAGCAGTGGCGGACAAAGTACGTTGTGGAAATGTGTGAAAACACAGGTGTGTTTAGAAACACTTGAGTAACTCTAACATAATCATTTTTCTATTAATAATAACCAACAGAATGTATGGAAACACAGCATTACTGCTGCTTGTTTACCAGAGCATATACATGTTAGAGTCCTTAACTATATTTTCCTTTCTTCCTCACGCCTTGTGGTTTTATGTTCCTTTCACTACCATCAATTGAATTTTCTTTCAGTATGGTAATGCATTTAAAAGTACAGATTGATTGAAAAGTCCTCAGGGGCTTTGTTCAAATCCTGATCAAGAGTTTCAACACACACACTTACAGCAAGAGTTGGCTGCTGAACAGCATAACAATTAGGGTCTATTTTGTCGAAAGATTAAACCCGGAATACAAACGATAAGCAAACATAAGCGTCATGAAAATTAGTTTGAACTTGACTGCTTTTTGATGTCAAGATACAATGTAATATAGATTTTTGATTCATTGCAATAATTAGGTACATGATGTGACTCAATCCAAAGTGTACTGTATTCATCTTCGATTCCCTTTAACTAATTAGTTCAATGTACTCTAGAGTATATTTCCTAGAATTTAGGGCATAAACGGTTTGTGTTGAACAGACGTAAAAACTGTTGGAGTGTCTGTGACCTCTTTGCCAGATTGAAGTAGACAGCGTCTTAAAGAGCACTGTATTTGAGTCCATAATCAAGTTATATGTAACTGCTTCATGATGTATGCCATTGTCTGTCACTGTATAGTCATGTAGTGTGGAGAGAACAACAAAGCTGCTGGTCTGATTCACAACTGAGCAATAGGGAAGCATCAGATTAAAGGTGCAATGCGTAACGCCTGGCTCCAAACTAGATGGGGGGCAGCAGTTCACTTCCAAGCTAACTGCTAACTAACAGCAGGGCAAGAATATACAAAATTCAACCAAACTGCTGAAACTCTGAGAGACGATCAAAAACACTCTTATCTCTTCACATGTGGCAGATTTAACAAAACCAATGTAGCAAGAAAACAGCCACATCAAAAGCATATATCGACGCCATTTTAAATGCTTTTCTGCAAGTTTTTTGTTGCCATTAGTTGCATCGTCTGTGCTACATATGTCTCTCAGCTTTTCAAAAGTCTTTGCCTAAAAACAAAGGATTTGGGATTTTGGGTTACCTCAGATTATCTAGCTCTGGACGTGTTTTGGCTTGGACTAATGCCTGGATTAAGACAACAATGTAAGATCATGGACTGCTCAACCGACAAAGCTAGCTGGGCTAGCTTTGCTTGGCTGTATTTCAGCCTCAAGTGGCTGACCTAACCACACCTGTATCATGGATTTTGGACCTCGATCGTCTGTTTGCCAGTTTCGAAAAATAGGAAGTCAAGGACATAAAAAGATCTATGAACTCTATGTTGGGAGAGATCGCAGGTATCTCAAAACAGCAAAACTAAATACTGGACTTGACGTCTTTGTCCTCTCATGTTGGACTTAGGGCAGACTGGACGCTACAGTGACTCATTATGACCTCTCAAGGTACAAGTGGTATTACAGGAAAGGACAGTCTGGGGCTAGCTAGTTACTGTAGCATGCTTATTTCAGTAGATATCTCTGCAACACAAAACATACATGTCAGTACATCAAAACGGGTAACTCCTCACAGTCTGTTGATATTGTTAGGTTATTTTCTAAATTTTTTAAACTAAAATTCTAGCCATATCTTACACATTGTACCTTTAAGCACTTGATTGAAATCCCAAATAATGTCACAAAAGAACAAATTTCATTAACAATAATGGCTCATCTTAAGCGATGCAACAAGATTATCCGTAAAACCAAGGTTTGTCTATGGCTGATACTATTCTTCTACTCAGAGCTCATGGTCTGTAATAAACAGTATTCCTATGGTAGGGAACATGCAGATCCTAATCTGTTCTACTTTAGACATAGTAATTCTTTTTCACTGTACCTCTATAGGTAAATCACAATTGATGTCAGACTAGACATATAAGAGGGCCTGTTTAGTTTCGCTTCACGGTTTTCAGCCAGATGCAAAAATTGAGGAGTCACTGGGCTTCAGACTTCTTGTAGTCAATCAAAACTTTGTTAGCAGCACATTTCAGCCCCGCAGACATATTCTCCCTTTGAAAAAAAAACACAACCTGTATGTGAGCGTGTCTAGATGGATGGAAACCCTTTTTATTGGTTTAGCATTTTTGAAGACCTGAAGTATGGTGCAGTGTGTGTTACACTGTAACTCTGGGGCTTAGAAAGGCTGGCTTTGGCCCCAGTCAGCAAAAAGCTTTTTACTGGCAGGAGAGTGAGGTGCTGATCACAATCTGCTATCTAGCTAGAATCTAGACTCAGCTTTCATATAGTGAAAGAGAGTAAGAGGGTTTTAACAGAGCAGAAGGTGCTTGAGTGTCACGCTCATCGCAAACATCTCTGTCCAGCTCTGTCTTCATTGTCCTGAATTAGTCAAAGCGCCTCTCAAAGCTTTCTTGTGATGGATGGATGATGCATTCTTGCCAGACCAGCAAGGCGCTTGCACAAGTGTGTGTGTGTCCCCTGACCCAGCCTGCTGGAGAGCTCATTCAGACCAAGAACTATGTGGTTTAGCCATTAAGGCCAACTGGATCCACACTCCTTATCATGAGGCAGAGACAAAAGCCTTGCAAGAAACAGGCCGGTGAATTTTTATGCGATATTTGTGGGCCCATTGGACTACAACCCAACAACAGATTTGCCTTTTCTTCTGGCCACCAAAAGGGAGCACCACAAAAGCCTGTGAGTTCTGCTTCATTTGACCCTGTGGAAAGCATATGTCCTTCCATCCCGCTTGTATTCTGCTGGGAAGATGGAGTGCTGTTGGGGCCATAGAAAGCATCCCTGCCCACTTGAGTGTGTTACAATGCCTTCAAACAAAATCACTTGTCAGGGGTCTTCCCTTTTTGGGAGTGTCTCTACCCTCCCTACCCCAACCCATTGTCACTTCAAACATGTTACTCTGATGTTTCAGACACATTTTTCTAATGTTTTACACTCCATATAATCTGCTGTGTGTAGCGAAGCCCATTTTACTGGCTGACATAATTGATGGTGCCCGCGACCTTGCAAGGGTCAATCTGGCAGAAGGGTCTTGGTTTCTATCACCACGGAGATTGCGAGAACACGTTATTTAACATACCCGCACACACACACAAATGCATTCACAGAGTAAAATTAGGGATCCTTCTAAGGAGTTTGAAGTATTGCTTTATCATAAAAAAACACAGAGACAGGCTTTGAATGAAACTTTCTAGGGGTCTGTCCAGAAATTCTAAAATTAAAGATTTAAAAAATAAGAAAAATAAGATTTTAGGGTTGAGTTTCAGTACTCATCACTAATGGCTAAAGTACAAATGAGTTTACAAAGTGGCCACTGTATTATGGTAAGCCTGTACAATCTAATGCAATACATACAGGCACGTCTGAATACATTGTGGTCCAGTGAAACACCATCACCAACTAGGACCTCAGCTCTACAATATTCGATTTTGTTAACACCTCTTTGAGAGTGTTAACAAAAACTGAACATTTTAGGCATTTTAACGGTAGACTTTATGGCAGAGCTCTGGGATTGTGATAGGCTATACAGGTGTACCAAATTAAATGGATACTGACTGCCATTTAAAATGTCTTAAATGCTATAATGATCAATTTGGAGTAACTGGGAAGAACTGTTGCAACAAACCTTTTTGAAAGACAGTGCTCTGTAAGTTTCACTTGTAAGAACTGCTCAAAGTTGCACAGATAAATCAAAAGACACACACAAAGAAAATACTTTCTTGAATCATCTTTGAGAGAACATTTTTATAGAACTCGCTTCACTCATTTTCTTTACTGTTTCCTCTTTGATAATATCAAAGGTTGTGAATCTTCAAAGTCTGGAAGACAACCCTGACCAGCAATGTTGACACCCTTCACTTTTTTTCCTACACACACACGCACACACACACACACACACACACACACACACACACACGCACCCGCTCACACACATACACACAACTGTGTGTTTATCAACCAATCTTACGTAATGGAAACTGAACAAATTTAATTTCAGATATGCCTCAATTTTGAACCATCTGTAATCATGTGACAGCAGGCAGACGGCAGAAAAAATAACACACATACACATACACTCACACACTTTTTATGGCATCAAGTGTGATGTCACAGAAAAGTGAATGTGGTCTGGGCTTATTTCTTCCTGGGCTAATATAATTTTTCCACCGGTGGAGAGTCCCCCCCAAGAGCAAAGTAACTTAACGGTGGCATGCAGCAAATACACACAGATCCCTTGTCCAGACTGGAACTGGTCCTGGCAGGATCACAGCTCCCCAGTTGTATATATCAGTGAGCAGAAGCTATCCATTACCCCGAGCAAGGTGCCTGATGCCTTTTTCCACCAGCGGTCAAAGTGATATTGGTTTCTTGTATTAGAGGGGCGAGGGAGATGGAGTCTGCCAAACTCCCACTCCCAAGGCCTATGAAATCAGATGTCAGAGCAGCTGAGCTTAAACTGTGGCAGAAGTCAGCGGAATGTCTGAAAATTTAGAAAGAAGGGTTAAACCTTAAAGCTTGAGGTAACCTTTCTGATGTGCGGGCCATGTTGGTGAGCAGGAGTAAGTCAAGTTAGGGATGAATTAATATAAGTGGCAGAACAGGGGTGGTAGAAAAGGTATATATATCATTAATTTCACAAATGTCATGCCAATGTTATGATCTGAATATTAGATATTAGAGTTTTGTGTCATTCACCTAGCATTATCCTCAGGTAGAAATCTGTCTTTTAGCAGAGCCCCAGTGCAGAGTTTAGCCACTTTCTGGTAATCACCAGCTCATGCCTCAACTACAGAGTGACGTCCATTTAGGTATTTGGGCTCTACATACTATGCAGGTCCCCAGAATCAGACATCCAACTGGTCCATGACCAAACAGTTATTAGCCTCCTCTGCAAATGAAAGGTGGATTTTTCCCAAAACACATTTGACTCTTTGTAGAGTAAATCAGTCTTGATTAGTTTGCCATTTTAAGGGACTACTTCACCGCCCAAATGACCATTTGTATCTGAAATACTCATCCCGTGTTACACTGAATTAAACGAAGAATCCACCCCTTGAGTTCTTGAATGGAAGTCATAGGGTCTGTGTTTAATAACGGCAAAACTCGTGTAGTATAATCCAAGTCTGAGTTAACCAGCTGTATGTTCACTACTGCCCAAACAGAAGGACCTTTGCGACTAGGAACAGAACTGAAAGTGGAACTTAATCTATGCTCTCTTTAAAGCCAGACGCCAACAGGAATTTTACCTTTGTGAACATGGGAGCTGCTGTTCTACCACTGCCTCAATAAGTAGTATGTTTGTGTTATTGTGTGACTTTGCTGAAACTGAACTAACCCTTTAAAACACCAAATAGTTATAGTATCTACAATATTGTATAGTATAGTATAGTATAGTATAGAACATAGTTTTGCTGATGTTAAATGTGGACCCCAATGACATAAATTTATCAAGAATTTTCTTAGTTTTTGGATTCTTCGTTCACTGTTCAGACATGCAAGAAAAATAAAGATTTCATCTCAATTTCAGCGTACCATAGGGTAAGCATCTGATATACAAAAGGTCATTTTAGGGGTGAAGTATTCCTTTAATGCAGTAAATGTAATTTTGAACTGATTTTGAAGTGCTTGCGTGCCATCACTATGAGTTAAAGCCCCCAGTGGTGGCATAACAGCCACAAGCAGGAGGATGGATTACTAGTTAGGGCTGTCCCTGACTCCATATGGGCACACAGACATGTTGGCTCAGAGAGAGACAGGCAGAGTATACTGGCCTGTTGCTGGGCCAGTTACACATGGTAGTGGCAGGGAGGCAGGCGTGGAGGTTGCCAGTCTGACAGACAGAGGTGCACTTAGGAGGAGAAGCACCACGGTGGCTAATTAACACCAGCCAGCAGCCAAAACCTGGTGCCTGTTTGGTTTTACCGGTGATTTAGTTTACCACCTGCCTTTTTAGGTAACCACCCATCATTTGGATGGTCTATTCTGGTGTAGAAATCACGCATGTCTGTTAAAATAGTGTAAAAGGGAGGTAAATTTGGAGATCTTGAAGTGTTTGCGGCCTGCAGACATAAAAGGTTTCCTATATTAGAGAGTGCCAGTGAGCTTAAGAGTGCTCTGGGTCCCCTGAAAGTCCTGGTCTAAAGTCAGCTAAGACATTTCATGGGGTGTTAACAGTTTCTCAGACACTCTGGTGGCCAGCTAGTAGCTCTGTTTTATAGAGTGTAAACCTGTAGTTCTGCATGCATCCTTTTTTTAAACCCTCCTACCTTTGAGCTGTTATGTGACCTGTGACAGCTATTCTGTGAAGTTTTAAGGGATGTACACCATATTGCACTGTGTGCAGCAACAAACAGTCTTCCCATTCTATTATTCTGTGTAGAATGAGTGACATGTTGTTATGTGATGGAATAGACAGATGCTTGTTGGTGTTAAGATACAGTCCTGACTCGAGGTGTTAGTGAGTCGCCCCAGGCTGCCCTCCAGCCAGCGCTCGCTTGGAACGCTATCATCACTCCAGCTCTTCTCCAACCAAAATATCACCTTGGCCTGGCTGTGTGTTTGTTTACTTACTCTGCTTCTGCACAGGGCCGGAAATGTTTATGCCTATCTGAAGGAAAATAGACAAGTTTGAGTTTGGGGTCTGGGGACCAGGGATGGAGGTACCCAGGTCCTCCTTGTCCTCTTGTTCACCTCGGAATGTGGCCTGGGTCATGGGGACATCTGTGGTCAGCATCAGGCTGAGAGAGGTGAAGGCTGAGGATAGCTACTGTCATCATGAGGTAAATAGAAGGAAAGAGGAGGCTGATTAGTGCTAACACAGAGCCTGGAGATAAAGGGCTGTGGTTTCACCATGGCTGACTGAGGCCGGGCTCGACCAGTAAACAACCAACGGGGTGTCTAAATGGCCTTGGGATCAGCCTGTGGCTAAACCTGAAGGCGTCTCTCAGCACCGGGTTTTCTAAACACCCATAGGCACACACACTCTCTGGCACGCAAATACACGTGCACACATTTCATGAGTAGGAGTCTTGGTAATACACATTCGCAGTATCAGAGGCACACCTATACTCACAAAAACTAGCCAAGAACAAACATAAAAAGAGGCTTTCGCATTCACACCCACAAATGTACACACACTCTCCCAAAGCAGGAGTTGTCACCAGCATGTTTAACGTGTTTAATGGAAGAGGTAAGCAGACGTCAATGTGCTGGCAGGCTTTGGCTATTTTGGTGACTTCTGTCATCATCATTGAATTGGGACAAGAAACTTTTGGCTGTCAGCTTATAGGCTGTTGAACAGTTTGTGAATTATGTGGCTTTTTTTGGCTGTATTGTCATTTTGTTCTGGCGCAGTTAGAATAAGCTCATTGGACTGTGCTGTCTTTCCTTTCTTGGTACTCATTCTGTTCCCAGAACAGCTTTTGGAAGAGCTGAAGTGAGCTCAGACGCACATCAGAGCACGTTTCAGATCAACTACATATCACTTGCTCATCAGTGCTGTGCCTGAGACACTGAAACTGTGCTACACGGCCAGCATGGCAATGTGATGTCTACTAGCTGAGATGGTGATACAGTCTGAATGCACTTTCTGGCACTTTCTTAGCCTGACACTCATCCCAGGAGGACAAGGTTTGATCCAAACCGAAAGGTACAGTTTCCATAGGGAGTACAGCCGGCCCCGCTTCCTCCTGGTCACCGTAATCTTTGGTGTCTCCTCCGAGTCAGGTGTAATCAGTCACACACCGCCACATGTTTTGACACCTGTCCTGTGTGGTGTGGAGGAAGTAAGCATATTACTCCGCTGCAAATCACACCGCTTTCCTTTGGAAATACGCACACAGACAATCAAACCTATCTTCACATGAATTAAGACAGACAGGTGGATTGTCAGAAAGGGATTAAAAAAAGAGGGAGAGGAGAAGAAATGAAGGTTCCCTTACATTGTGGGGTTTTTTGAAAAGAGGGTTAGATGACTGGGGAGGCGAGTGACTGTTAATGGGAAGAAATGAACGTGCTTTACTGGTGGATGTGACAGGAAGAGACTGTTCTTAACAAGGCGTCAGAGTCAGTCAGAGTTACAGATCCATCACTTCTCAGAGGCTGGGAGAAAGAAGGAAGGGGGGGGGGGCATTTAAGGATATTCAGAGAGGGAGAGAGTCTGTGAAGGGTAGAGAAGAAGAGGGAGAAAGAGGGATTTGAGTGTGGCTGACAGCGCTGCATTTAATTTGGGCTGCCAGATCCTTTTTCATTTGACTCCCTCTCAACCAGCTTAGAGGCTGCGGAGGACTTGGAGGCGAAGGTTTGCCAGGATGTCTCAGATTAGTACTGATGTGCCACGTCACACTTTAAGCCGGCCTGTAATTCATGTTCAACAGGGGGATACTCACACATTACACTGTGCTGTGCAGGACGTGATTAATTGACTCACACTCTAATATTGGGTGTAATTTGCCCATCCTCTGATGTGAAACTGACTTTATACTAGACTTACTGTATGTCGCCGTCCCAGGGATGTTATAATGGAGTCTTGGCTCAGAGCTGTGTAATTTCTAAACTGAAGAGGGAAGCTAAAGGATGGAGGGAATTGCTTCAGGTAGTCTTTCCACTTGGTTCCATGCAGTTTAATATTCAGGGGATAGGGCCAAACAGTTTCAATATGTCTTACTCGAGGATGTAGTGGGTGGTGAACCAACCAATACTATAGCCTGTTTACAATTTTATTTTTATTGTTACAGTAATTAAAGATAGGGTTGAGCTTTTTTAAATGCCATATTTTTCCAGTGGTCCAGGTCATACTGTCATCCCAACATCTTTTCATTTCTTTCTACTTGATGCAGCTATTTTCTACTTGTGCTTATCTTTCTCCAGACAATGCTCTTCCTGGATACAGTGGAGAAGGAAGAGGAGGGCCAGGCAGGAGAGGGGAGGAGGGAGATGGCAGAAACCCTGCTGTCTGCCTTGACAGACAGACACCAGCAAAGACAGACATGGAGAGACAGGTAACACAATGTACCACCAACTTTGTTCTTTCCATCGGTCCTCGAAAAATACATGTCTGACAGATGTGTGAGACTGGTAAAGTAGGACGCTCTGTGAAGCACGAGCACTGGCACTGTCTCATATTCAAAATGGGAACACCATCACACACAAACAAGAAAAATAACTCCAAACTCATTCTGGAAATAAGATATTCTGGTTAATATTTAAGGTCATAGAATATATGTTTTGGGCAACCTGTTGACAATTAGATTTGCCAAAACTGCAACGTACATGTTGTTCGTGAAACCATTAAAGCTCATGGTGATTATTAACCCTCTCAGTTAATGAAACTAACTGAAACTATGGGCTTACAACAGGTTCACAACCAAAAAATAACACACCCAAAACACTGGGGTCAAGGGTCAACACCCAGGATGTGAATAGTTTACATGTGCATCATAACCAATGAGCAACAGAGGCAAACATATAGTAAAGCCCCATTAAGGAAGTATTTCACTGCTGGATTGTCTTTTCATAAAACTGGGCTGTCTCTGCAGTAAAGAGATCAAATTGGTGCTACGTGATCAGAGAAAACAGAGAAAAAGGCATTTGCTTTTGCTTAAGAGAATCTACAACTGCAAGAATGCACTGCGCTGCACTGGATCAATAAATGCTGCCACTGGGTGACATAATGCGAGTGGCACGTCTGATAAACAATATGGCAGGGGGCTGGTAACAAACGATCTTGTATTACAGTTAAGCTGTAAGCTAAAATATATTTCTGAAAACTTCGTAGGAGAGAAGTAGGTAACACAGTAGCAGAATCTTGGATCATATCTTATCAGCCCTGATTAGTTTTATCATTTGATCTCAGTTTTTTCAGCCTCTGTTTTTCGCAATACAGGAAACTGTATGGCGCCTACTTCCTGCTCACAAACTCTCGAATTACAGCCAAACAGTGCACTGAAATGTGTTCTGAAGACATTTTAGGCAAAAAATAAACAAGACAGTAACAACATTTTGGTTTATATTTGATCAGCACTGCCTAGTTTTTAGGTTTGATCAGAGTTTGAGCAAGAGAGGGAGAGGTCCACTTCTGTACTCAGTGTTGGTGGTGGCGGGAGGCATACAAAAATGAGGAATTACAATCTATAGGTCAAACAACAGCCCAAGAGCCAGTGAAAATCTGCTGGATGATGTGAAACGCATCATCTGTTGAATTTTCGCAGACAAACTAGCAGGGAGATCTGAATGTTGGCAAAATGGAGGGAAGTCTAACATAGTTCATTTATAGCTGCTAACCACACTGTTATGAGACAAAGCTGGTTGAAAATCACAAAAAAAGTTAAAAGCGACACGCACAAAACTTTGATGCATACATGTTCTGTGGATCGCCATAACAACACACAAGGAGAGGTTACAACAACATTAAAGGATTATTTTGCTCGGATGGACCAGAGCTAGTGATATGTTGAATGGTAGCAGGTCTCACCTATTGGTTTATTTGCAAGCCTCGCTCAAATAGTGGGGGGCAAAATAATCATAAATCATCACGTTAGTCCTGCTTTGATTCAGTGTGGATTGAAAAGTGATTCCCTCTGAAGAGCTGATGTGAATTCCACAGATATGCAGTGGTGTAGTTGGTGTTTGTCTGTGGTCCTTGGGCCTGGCAGCTATCACAGCTATCACAACGACACGTGTGTCTTGGATAAGCCCAGTCACTTCCTTCCTTCCAGATAAAGGCTCAGAGCGCACAGATTAGAGCACTGGCCATTCATTCAGATAAATAAAGGCCTCACACACACACACACACACACACACACACACACACACACACACACACACACACACACACAACACAGTGTTGTTTTAGCTGTTCATCCTCTCAGCCACTATTCCCCTCAGCAAGGACACACACAAACATTGGCATGCATGTATACACTAGATCTGCATTCACATATGCTTCACTGCTTATTGTCTCTATCAACAGGTTTGACCTCAGTGTCACACAAAAACACACACACATGTTGGACCAGACGTAATCCAGAGCCTAGAGGAAGCAAAAGTGCCAGGGGCAGAATCTGCAGACTAGAAATTCTCCAAAGCAACATCTTTTCTTTTGAAAGATATATGTCGACTCTATGCAGTGTTGCTGCCCTCATCTTTCCATGGCGCCCCTCTGTTTTGAGTTGCCCCCCCCCAAGTTGACCCTTAGCTATGCCCCAAACAGATGAGCCTTGTAAACAGGCTGTTTCCACACACCTTGCTTTGCTGTGTCGACGCCCACCGCCTCACAACTCTGATGTAGGGCCTGCTCTGATAGTGCATTCCAGCTGCAGGTGCTGAAAGCTACAAACCATCTTGCTGCCCCCAACCAACATCCGCGCACCCCCACCACTTTGGTTCCCCCACCTCCCACAATGCAATGTTAGCACCTTTTAACCATGTCTATCCCCTAGACTCAGCTCACCTTAAGATCCTGACAAGTAGTATCACAGGCCAGGACAGGAAATGCTCGGTCTGTGTCGGCGGGCCAGACAGACGTTTACTCTATCAGCAGTGAAAGACTGATTAGATTAGTTTTGGACGAAGGCAAGCGTCCCACACAATATGTTTGAACTCCAGCTGCTCCTGATGCCACCTCTCACCTCTACACACATTAAACGTCTATCCCTAACCCCCATACCCCCCACTTACAAAAAAGCCAGGGGTCATCCTGTCAAGTGGTTGTCAACAGATCTCATTTACACAAAACACAACACACGGCTATGTGCAATGTTAAGTGGGACGTACTGGTACTGATCAGAGATTTGCAGCTGACGAGGGTTAAGAATTGCCTCCACAAAGAAAAAGTTTGTAATTTTTTGTGCATACTATTAACAGACAAAGTCATTATTTTTAATTAAAGATATAGTATTACAGAATCAGACACACAGAGAGGGAATTTAGTTCACTTCAGTCAGATGTATTTAAACCTTCATTTATTTTCATAAAAGCACTCACCAGAATAGGACTTTTGAAATTAATTTGCTGATTCTTTTCGCTGCTTTTTTTTTTTTTTTTTTATAACGGGCGTCCTAATTAGGTTTCCACACAATATGCAACAGGCAGGTTTTTATCATAATACTGCCTTTTGTTTCCATGGTTTCCATTCAGCGCATAATGCTTGCAAAAGGATGAAAAAAGAAAAAAGAAAAGAAAAAGCATGATTGATGACTCTTGCTAGAGGCACATAAACATAAACAACCAGCTCTGATTGATTAAGTTTCTCGCTGACTTTTGTTTCTTAAACACCAGTTAAAGCAGCACTGTGCGCAGGAACGTGGGCCCGCTTGCTGCCATTTTCTGCCTCCGGGGCATTTTTAGCACTACCAAGAAGCAAAGAAAGAGAAATTGGACCTGGTGACCAGTGGTTCTTCACGAGTGACTTATAGGCACTCAGAGTGAGTGATGCCTCGGCTCGCCCTGCTCGCGGAAGCAGTCCATTCATTCACTCTGAGCCAACGAAGTTATGAGAGCTTTTTTATTCTTATGAGCTTTTCTGGTAACTGGGTTTTCCCGATGCACATGGTGAATTCTTTGATAGATGCTGCCCTCCGTGTCCCTTTGGTAAATGCCCCGTGAGTGCCCTGGAAATAGATGGATTATTATGTGGGTGGGTGACTGTACTGTAGGAGAGCAGTTGAGTATGCCACACATGAAGTGCAGATTGAAGAGCAAGGAACCACCTCAAGGGAACAGGCCTATTAGGAGAGGAAATGGCACACCTCAGTGGCACCACAACTGAAGAGATTCAAAACACTTGGCACTGGAATTATTGGGTTTCAAAAATGCATAGATGTTGTCTCACATCCACGCAAATATGGGTGATGAAGGATTCATTGTATGACAAACACTTGAAGTATGTACCCACAAAATCCAACACTTTTCCATAGTTTTGTTTTCAAAAGTGCTGTGTTTGAACTTGCCTACAGTAGATACTCAGTGTGATGCTATCTTGAATCTGTATGGTTACAGTATGGCTACCATTGAACCTCCTGGATGAGCTGAACTCATGCCGACCTTCCAGAGCCTAGAGGTCACTGCTCTGACCAACAGAAAAACCAAAAAAAAAAGAGCTTTGTCACAGCCGGCGAGCAAACACTGAAGAGAACAGCTGTGAGTTTTGTACTGACCATGCAAACTGCTGTAGGCTTTGTAAGGTCATTATATGATAATGAAAATCATTACAGAATTACATGGGGGTTTAGGACATGAGAGCAGCGGGGAGGGGAGGGGAGGGCCACATTGGGTTTGATAAATGGACTGTGAAGGTGCCCATCTGGCCCTCTCTATGGCTTTTTCTTCCTGCTCTTTTATCCACTCTCGTCCTTTACTACCCCTCTTTCATTCCCCTCCTCTGTTCTCCAGTGGGCCAGTGTAAAAGCAAGCGGGCCTGTAGTGAAAGATTAACAGAGTGCAAACCCAACTCACCTCTGTGGAGGAGAAAAGAAAAAGGGGAGACAGGCGGAGGTGTTTATGACCCAAAGCAGGGTTTGTGCATGACTTGGCAAACCCCGTCCTCCCATCTCTCAGTGTGGGCCAGGAGGAGAGTAGGCAGCCATTGACCTTTGGCATCGGAAACAGTTGGACAGCTCAGGATGTGTGAATCGCTGTAGTTTGGCACTTAGGTCTTCATTGCTTGATAGGCTGGGGTGGTAATACGTAACAAGGTTTAGAATAGTCTTTTTCATTTGTTCACAGACCTGCTCCCACTCAGATTAGCAAGCACAAACAAGTTTGTAAGTGAAAAGTTAAATTGCTGTAATTTTGCAGCATTTTGGGTTTATACCAAATGACGAGAGAGAGAGATGGTAAATTCTGCAGAAGTGGCAGCCAGGGATGGAAATACTGAAATTAATCTGAAGCCCATTAAGACATTGTACGTGATATTGGTTTGTACAAATAATTTTATGCAAGGGTTTTTTTCTCTCTTTTTGCAATGATGGCAATTTGTGAAGCATTGCATACTTTAAGATTTTTTCAAAGTTATGTATCCATGAGACAGCATCTAGTTCCTGTTATTTCTGTGTAGTTTTAATATTTGTTTTTATTCTGGGTCTTTTTAAGAACTGAATTTTTTAGTTGAAAATGTCAACAATTGACTTTTTTAATCACAGGCAAAGGTCCTTTTATTATCTAGACCCATTTCAGCTGCCCTTTGATAAGACAGGGAGCTGACCCACTCTGTACAGGTTGGGGTGTCACTATAATAGCTGTGCACTCAGAATCTGTGGCGTAGTACATCTGTCGCCTGTGTGTATTACTTTTCTCCAACTTGTTGAGAGTTAGTGAGGTCTTTATCCTAAGACAAAGGCAACATCAGCTGACATGGCAAGCAGAGCCAAAGGACAGAGAAGGAGGTCCACGTGTCCACAGCTGCACTCATCACTCAGCTGTCCAGCTTGACCCATGACCTGTAGGGCTGTCTCTCAGCCTCCATCGGCTTTATGTTTCCTGCCATTGTCACCCTCTCTTGTCCTCACCTGGACAGGGCGCTTCTACACAAAAAGCCCAGTCTGTCATCAAAAGCAAGGGTCACCGGGGGCCAGCGGGGGCCAGCGGGGGCCAGAGAGGGCCAGAGAGGGCCAGAGAGGCAAGGTTGAAGCTGTGCCCAGCCGGGGATGACCCCGCCGGTGATGTCAGCTACCAGTTGCACCCCTGTGAAGACGCATAGAGACAGAAAAAAAGGAAGAGAGAGACCTTCGTTGGCTGGCACTTTCCATTCCGGGAGTGGTGACATTTCTTTTGTGTTGTTGCCTGACAGACCCCGCCCTAATTCCTGCACTGGGGTGGGACAGGGAGTTAGGAGACAATGGAGGTCCCCTGTCCCAGATGGGAGTTGGAAAGATTGTCCGTGTCGTATCCACAATAAAGATGGACAGACCACAGCCTTTTCTAATGTGGCCGATGACCTCCTTAAAGCCTTAGAAATGGAGACGCTGTACTGCAGGGATTACTCTCACGCCATATACAACTCACTGTCTTTATACTTAAAAGAGTTTGCTGGGCATTAGCGACAACCACCAGGGCTAAAGAATGAAGCCAACATGGAAGTGCCAAAATGCAGTTCCTCAAAAGGCCACTTGAGGCTGGCTCCAGAAGCAAGTCAACCCTATAGATGCCCGTAAGAGAACCTATCAGCAGAAACAAATACATTTACAGCCTGGTACAGCTCCACTGTTTCTTTCAAATATGGTCACGTGTGGCTCCTAAAAACCAAAGTGCCGAACGGGAGACTTCAAAACAGGAGTCTACAAACCAATGGTTGATGTTATGATAGCTATGTCCATTATTTTATACAGCCCATGGCGAGGCAGAACTTCCCATAGACCTCTAGCAAAGTTGTCATCTGCTCAGCTGTCCTTGTAAAAGTGATTGGGTGGGGTTTTTGAAATTTTAGAATGTAGGTAACATGTCCCTCCATGACTTTCTTTCAGTGTAAGGAATCTGACTTGCTATCATGTGGATGTGTTTTGGAAACAGGCTTTGTGTGGTACAGTTCAGAGAAGATGGCATCAAGCTGTCAGTAAGTAGGTTTAATCAGCGAGGGTGGTGGTGTTTAGGCTGGCATCTCAAACCAAAGTTCTGGTTGGCGGCAGGTCGGTCCGGGCACGTTGTCAACCAGGCCTGTGTGATGTAAGTTGCAACCCAAGGTGACAGGTTAATCAGATCTCCCAGGCAGCAGCTACATCACCCCCACAACAGCGGCCCTGTTTTGCAAGCAGAAGAGACAGGGCTAACTCAGTCTGTTTTCCTTGGCATGAGATGCCAGCCAAAAGGTTTGCTGGCTGCGCCATTGTTTCTCTTTAGCTCAGGGGTTTGCTTGCTGAAATAGTGGGCAAACACCTGTGTGTGGTGGGTGGAACTGTCATCCCACAACCATGTTCTCCATCTGCGTGTTTTTCTTTGTACCACCTACTTTTGCCGTCATCGGCATCGCTGTGTTTACTCGGTTCGGGGCACTGGAGGAGAAAACAAATAAGTACATGTCATCTGTCTCTTTCATCGCCGGCCAGCCTGTAATTAGTGCAAGCGCAGTGGTTAGCCTAAGACGCTGTCGTCTAATTTGTCTGTCTTTATCTAAAACATGTCTGTGTGGTCCCTTAGACCGGTTACATGCGTGCCGCGAGATCGCTTGTGGCCTGTGTGTTTGTGAGGTGTGTGTATGTGTGTGCTTGATTGTAAATTATGAATTCTTCTCTCATGCACCCACCCCTGTTTAGCAATCAGTCAGTTATGCATGACATGTCCTGACCTCAGCAGAACCTCACAGCTGCTGTTGCCGTAGCACTTGTACTCCGATCCTAGTCAGCTCCCAGGCTGTAAAGTACTTCAGAGTATGTCTTACTCTTGCAGGAATGTACTTTGAATAAGACGACTGGTGATGCTATTTCTTTTCCTTCTACTTACTGTACAAACAAGTTCTCCCCGTGTAAATATGCACTTACTTCTATCTTGCCTTGTTCTCAAACAAGTCAGTAATTGGCCGTTGAGGTACATGCTTTCTCTCGTTCTGTGGTTAAGTGTGGGAATGGAAGGCTTGCAACTGGCAAGGATCAGTATCACGTTCTCTCTTTGTTAATTTTCTCCGTTTATCCTTCGCTGAGTCACAACTGCATTAAATTGCTCACAGGTTTTAATGGGAACAGCCATTTCATAATTATGCATTTCACAGTAAGAGCTTGGCAATGCTATGTGGCAGAGAAAGGCAGAAAGAGATAGTTAAAAATGCCATTAAAAGTCCCACAGATGTTTAAACACACTTGTTGCAGAGACAGTCGCTCATTAAATGCTGCCTTTTTTAATATGGAAACGAGATTTGTGTTTGGGAAAGACAATGTGGTGAGGAGAGAGAGGGGGAGGGTATGGGTTTGGGCCTGTTTTACTGGTAGTCACGAAAACCAGGACATTCTTTCTGGTCAAACCAAACATCCCAGAGAGCTGATAGGGCATGATTGGGTGAGGATGTGTGGCAGGCTTGTGAAGCAAATGCCGAGAACATAGCATTATGGGTCGGTGGAGGGTGTGCTCACCAAAAACACTGTCATTACAGTTTATCTCATCTAAGTGCTGTTTGTTCTTGGTTGGATAGCAGCTGTCTTTAAAACATTAAGTTGAAAGTGGACCAACTTAAGATTTCTGTGCTAAAATGTGCATGTGAAAAAGTGACTAGTAAGTAAGCTAATTAAAGCAGAACCATGGCAGAGAATTCTGTAAATAGTTATGTGTAGGCCTCAGTAAACATACAAGTATACACACAACAATCTGCATATGGGATGCTTGAAGTTTTACATTGTGTTTCTTGTGTATGATTTGCTACAGCCACTCAGAGGTTAAACATATCTGTGCTGGCTTTGAGTCGTTAATGTCTATATGACAGAATTAACTGAAGGAATGTATGTCATGTTTTAACATACACATGCACATTATACATGCATGCACACCCCATGCTCCATTCTTTCTCCACTTCATCTACCACAACCCCCACATCCACACACACACACACCTCCACCCCCTCCACTCCCTATACACACATCTTTCTCCCCTCCTCTGTTAATTATAACCTACACCGCTGGAACACTTCATTTCATATCAAGCATATTGTCTCTTCAAGGCTGGCAGGCAGGTCATAAATTATCCTGAAGGTGAGGATGGAAGTTGGAGGAGATAGTTATGAAAATTTCATCTGTCTGCCGTAGCGGCCGCAGCTGCTCCTGTCACCAGCCGTGTGCTGGAGGAATTACACCGGGTCAGCGTTTGTGTGTATGTGTGCGGGTGTGTTCTTCAGTTTGTGCATATGCGTAGGTACGTGAACACATGTGAACAGTTACAGTGTGCACGTATACACGACACTCACACGTGCAAGTCTTTGTGTATCTCCGCATTTGTCCCCTGTGTGCATGTGCGTGTTCCTGTGTGTGTCTCTGGGCCGGTGTGTACAGAGGGCTGGCCAGGTAAGACCTGCCTGTCAGTGTGTGGAACATCTCTGGCGTCCCTGTCACCCCAGGGCCCCCAGCTCTGCCCCGAAGCAGAGAGACAGGGAGGGGGGACAAGCTCGCAGGGCGGTCCCCAAGCTGTCTCTGTTCATTACCGCTACAGAGACGGGACGTGGCCGGCAGGTGGCCAGACCTTTAGTCCTTACCTACTGTGATCATCTGCTGCTCCGCTCTGTGTATGTGTGTCTGTGTGGGTGGGTGGGTGAGCAAGTGTGTTTGAGAATGAATAGGAGTCAAGAGGAAACCCATAACTTATGTATTCGAGCAGGGAAGTGCATATTTTATGTTTGACCTATGAATGTGCGTTTGTGTCTTTGACAGATTATTGCATGGAAGCAATGTGCCTGTGCAGGCACATCTCCTAATGGCTATGCTTACATATTTACAAATGTACAGAAATTCTGCATTTGGAGAAACTGGAATGCTGCCGTGGCACTTTCTTGACAGAGCGTAGAGCGGCTCTTCTCGACAGACAGCCACTCCAAGTGGCAATTAGTAAGAAAAGAAAACACAGTAAAACTCCCCCCTTGTCTCCTCCTACGTCAATCTGCAGTTTCCTGCAAAAATTCTATTAGGGCCAAAGTCCATAGCTGTTAATTACAATTCTAACTAGCTTGCCTCCTGACGAATGGATGGCTTCAGCAGCGATGTAGGATAAAAGGGATATCAGCGATTTCACTTCCCTGTACAAAGGCTGCCTCTGAAATGGGTCATCAATCCCATAGTGATAAATGTCTGGTGGAGTAATGACTCTCTTATCGGCGCCGGATTACTGCAGATATTTGTAATTAGTGTAGCCACACAAGTCCCCGACAGATGTTTTTGAGGCGGCACAATATTGAAGCCTTGTTTTAGTGCTAAATGGGAACTTTCTGCAAAGAATAGGGATAGTTAGAGCTATTGTATTGCAGCAGACATAGGTGAATCTGGAGAACTGAGCCGCTCTTTTTTTTTTTTTTTTGTCAGTGGGAACATGAATGTGTTCTGCTGCACACACAGTTACAGTACACACAAATGTATGGAGCCACATACACACACACACACACACACACACACATTTGAGCTCATGACCTGATAGCTAAATACACAGCCCGAGGTCCATCCTTCAGCTATTGAGCTCAGTTGTCACATGACTGTGAGAGCCAGGGGGCTCCTCTTCTCCTCCTGTTCTTCCTCCTCCTCCTCCTCCTCCACCTATCCCAGCCCCAGAGGTAGCCACTGCTACGCCAGGGGGAGTGAACGATTCACTTTTAACTTCCATTTCTCATGTTTTGGGTCGAGATTCACTAGCCGCCCTGAAGTTTTTTTCTTCTTCTTCCTCCTCTTCCAGCTCTCATGAAATCACAATGTGATGTATTCAGCCTGAGGTGTAGCTCTATTCACAATGCAGTTTGACACTACGAAGCCCTGCTCCCCTTTGCTTTCACAATGCATCTGTACAGATGGACTGCTGACAAGTCTGTACCTCTAATACAATTGTCCTGGCTGTAGTCGACAGCTTCTTTGACTAAAGATGTATAATACATTGTTTGATTTATTTCAGTCTCTCCCCATGAATATGTGTGTATAAATATTATGTAGAGAACCGGTGCCAATGAGCCCTTTATGTCTAGATTTCACATTGGTTGATGACTGTTGCCAAATTATACACTCACCACCCTACTGTCCCACACACCCACAAACCTATACACACATGCACAGCCTGCCCGGCACTGACAGACGTGTAAGCAGATGCAGCCAGAACTGGTAATGGCAGGTGATTATAAGTGGCACACGTGCCAAACTAATTAAACCCCTGGGTTGACAGCAGCATTTGGTAGCACTGGCATTCTGGCATGCTGGCATTAGAATAATTGTAGCAGCAGCACATTTCACCTGCGAGACTGCAGCTAACAACGTCATTTATTTTACAGCAGGCTGCACCGGATGTTGCTACAGAGGCCCGAGTTAGCTTGCTTTAGCTTTGACATGTATGGCAACCTCTGGCACAGATGGGACAGCTTCTCTCTGTCTGTTTGAGCCGCACTCAGTTGGACAAGGTTTTGCTTGGGGGTATGTTGTTTCTATATTTTACGCAGTTGTGCAGTACAAGAATGGTTCATCAAATGAGGGCTGGGCAATATGGAGGAAATGAAATGTCACAATATTCCTGACCAAATACCTCGATATTGATTTTAAGACAGTACTGACTATTGGTGCTTTCACAAAATATTTACACAAGGAGATTTTTGCTAAATAAACATCCGTAATATGGATATAATGATTAAGTGGGTACAGCCAGAACAGTCTGGTAAGTTAAAAAAATGGCATCACTTTACTTAAATGCTCATCCATAATTCAAGAGGATAACTAGTCTCATATTGTGATATCAACATAATATTGGTATGTTACCCGGCCCTGCATAAAGATATCAATTTTGTTTAACTTTAATTCAAAATGTAATTTTAAAGTCTTTTTCTAAATATGAACTGAAGCAGAAAAATAAGTAGTTAAGCCATTCAGCTGTTTTTCAGTCATGTCATGTTTTCAGATCATGTTCTTTGCACAATTTTCCAGTATATACACACATACACCCCTTTAGGAATAACATTATATTTACTCAAGGACATACTTTATATACATATATTTTGTATATCATGGATTACAAAGATGTTGGTAGATGATAGACGATGAAAAGCTTTATAAAACTCCAGCTAAGTAATGAAGTCTGCAGTCTTAAGATGTGATTCAAAGGAGGACACAGAGTCATCCAGCTTGATATCTTCAGGCAGGCTGACCCACCTCTGCATGTCCCACAGTCAGGACACACTGCAGAAGGCAGGCAGGAAAGAGACAAGGACAGGAGGACGAGTCTCTCAGTTCATTCAGTTCTCAGGTCATCACTTCTCCAGCTGGAGGGCTGGAGCTGCGAGCCCACCTCAGAGAGGTCAGAGCTGTGCCAGGAGGCCAAAACTGTACCGGGAGGCCCACCTGCACACATTCTCTGCATCTCGACACGTACACACCTCCTCTCTCTGTCTCTCTGTCACACACACACCTGGATGGTTGAGTAAGAATTCTGACATACCTTCAGTTCTGTGGAAACTAGTCTGGCTGTAACCGACTCGACTGATTCATGTGATTGCCTTGTGCTGTGCAGCAGGTGTGGCTAGGCCAGGTGCGCTGCATCACAAGGTGTGTGCACTGAGGGCGAGAGGTAAAGCTCATACTGTATCTTGTTAGTGTAGAAGTGAGTCAGGTTATGCAGGGTATGCACGGTCAATGCATGTCAGATTTATGGGCTGTGGCGTAGTTCATCATACGCTTTCATGTGATCTCCAGCCGAGACCTCAGACAGTCATTCTCTAGTATTTCCACACTGTAAATCACAGTGGTGACAAATAGAATGTATTTCCCCATAGGCTGCACTGTCTTGTCCACTTGCACATAATTGCTTTCTTGCTTTACTGCATATATATCACTTGCTGAAACATCACTTACACTTTTCAGGTTTTATTGCACATGCACAGGCTGTGTTCGCTCTCGATAGCTACTGTGTTAAGCCGGTTGTAGAAGAAGTGAAAAATCAGCTCTTTGAAGGCACAAGTAAGTGGCCGATGGCAGCTGATAGCTGGGGCTTAGTGGATCCTCATTATGTGCTGTAGCAAGCTGATTAAAACATTTGATTTGTTCCCAGTGTGTGTGTGAGCGTACAGTCGAGTGCCTGTGTGTGTCCTGTGCATGTGCAGGCGTACACGTGCACACGCGTGTATGTGAAAGAGTAGGCCTTCGGGCTGCTGCGGTGTGTTATCTGTTTTTTCAACCTTGTCATACTAATTACAGTCCATATTTACTTACATTCTCTTTTTGTTTTCTGCCCTCGATAGGCATCTGTGAGCGCCTCTGCCTAGGCTGTTCTCATTAACAAACTGATGATGTGTGATAGGTCTATCTAGTGATGATACAGGGAGCTTTTCCAAAAAAAGAGGTCATGATACAAATGTTGTCAGCTTTTTGCAACCACAAAGAATTATGCTCTTGTTATCAGTGACGCTGTGATTGTAATTTTGCCAGTGAGTGTTGGTGGGGAAATACTCCATGTTCGAATCAAAGTTGAATGAAAGAAGTCATTAACATGAACTTGTATCAGAACATTATTAAAGGCAAACAAATTCAAACTTCGCCCCGCCTTCCTGACTCAAGCCACCAGAGGCTCATGCACTCTGCAAGCTACTATTGCATAGGCTGACCAAACGTCCTCTTTTGCCCGGACATGTCCACTTTTCGCGTCCTGTCCGGGGCGCCCGGGGGGTGTTTATAAATAATGTCCAGTTTTCCGTGTGTGTGTGTGTGTGTGTGTGTGTGTTAGAGTGCGGCACGGGCCGCATATTTCTGTCCGAACCCGACAGTCATTCTGTTTTGTTATGTCCGAAACCGAACCGAGCCGGACATTATTTAATGACTAAAGCACTGAGTTTGTGTCACACAGTTGTTATGGTTACAAGCTATTTAACAGGCCGGGCGTGCGCCGTGGGAGCTCCGCGGAGAGAGAGACCTCCGTGTTTGAGACAGGAGCGGGCGGTGGGAGGTCCGAGGCTTCCAGCGAGGGGAGAGGGAGAAATATAACAAAATAAGATAAAATAGGAAAACTAGTCTCCCTCTTTTATTTTATTTTCAGCGTTTAATCAAGGCGGAGGCGGGCGGCGGAAGGTCCGAGGGTTCCAGCGAGGGGAGAGGTAGAAACAAACAACCAATGTGTGTGTGTTGTGTTCAGGTGTTGTCACGTAAATAACAGTGCCCAAGCAATAAACAGGACAGACAATAGGATTTTATTTTATTATTTTTACACTACATTTTCACTGAAAGCTGACTGAATCCGACCCGAGCCCGAATACAATTTATACATTTTTGACCAAACCCGGCCCGACCCGTCGGGTAGGCCTACTGTCGGGACCTGTCGGGCTCGGATCGGGTAGCCACACTCTAGTGTGTGTATGTGTCCCCTATAGGGGCCTATCTGCTAGTGTGTGTATGTGTCCCCTATAGGGGCCTATCTGAATTTCTATCTTTGAGAGATATTATTTTGTAATATAACTGAATTTTCTATCCATACATATAAACTTTAAATATATTAAAATTATAAGGCATCTTTGAGTAAACTGCGAGTATCATTTAAGTAGGCTATCTCGTGGCCGGGCCGAGTGTCCTCTTTTTTGGAAATCAAAATATGGTCACCCTACTATTGCAGGAACGTCACATTTGTTGTAATGGAAAGCTAATGGTTTAGCAAGCTAACCAAGCTAACCACCACCACCTACCTGTACAAGAGAAAAATGGCTAACTCTGTGTTGTTCATTATCTCCATCCTCTCCTTCAGTGCTCGCCAGTGTATGTTAAAATAAAAGCAGGCCCCGGGTTCCCTCTCTTTTTGGAACAAGCTTTTTTAATTCACCGCTATATTTCCGTTTTTGGCACTGTGTCTTGAATGTGTGCTGCTACTACCTGGTCCCTACCTTTTTATAAAGTCCAGACCTCACCTGCTTGCTGTTATTGGCTGGGGGCTACACACCAGTGCTCAGAGGTCACGGCCCTAAAATCTTCCAGACACAGCAAAGTAAGAAGTAAATAAGAAAATTCAGGCAGAGGGCAGGGTCTCTGCCCGTAAAGACACTGCCACACACT
The DNA here is from genome assembly GCF_006386435.1 of Epinephelus moara. Lineage (NCBI taxonomy): Eukaryota > Metazoa > Chordata > Actinopteri > Perciformes > Serranidae > Epinephelus > Epinephelus moara. Next base: position 15,013,772 of record NC_065506.1, on the reverse strand, counting down.
TCTAGTGAGTCATAAGTGATGATTGACTTTTGCGTAAGTTTATACTTTATTTTCTTTTTTAGGAAAACCCTGCCTAGTATACCTTTATATTGTATTATTGCCCCATAATAAGCTAAATCACTGCTGCCCAATTTGGGGTAGGGATGTGAGATGATTAACATTAAAGACAGTAAGAAGAAAGGAAGAAGAAAACCTTCACAAAATGCTGTTTTGTTTTTCTGAAAAACTAAATTGTGTCCTCGCTGAACATTTAAAATGAAATGAAGCATTCTGACAATGTTTTACTCGTTGCTTATACTGTTCACATAGAGTTCCTACTGCTCCGTTTTGTATTGGCACTAGCCAAAAGGTTTGAAAAGCATTGACTGAGTAGTGTTTCTGAGGTGCAGGGTTTGTATTGGCTTTTAAAAAGCAGTAGCGCAAGCAGCTAACAGCCTGATTTGCTAAATAGCAAAACTGTAAACCTCAAACAGCAGTTAACTAAAATCCATGTGTCCCTTGAATATACAATACTTAAAAGGTAAACAACTCCAAAGGAACATATTTCTACTCTTTTGTCTCTCATTCCTCCCGTGTCACTGACTCCACAACCAGTTTACTAATGGTGACCTTTGTCAAGTTACCGATCATGTTCTTTGCACGGGTCGCTCACCAAGTGTCACCAGAAAAAGACGGATGGACATGACCACACCCTGGCTTTTTGGAAACACTGTTTCTGATTAACCAAACCCCTTCAGTTAACTAAACTGGTTACAGCACAATCATCAACATCATTATGCAAGTCCGTGTGTATTAGAGACACATAGACCAGCTTACAATAGGATTTGTAAATGGTTAAACTGAACAGGAAGCGGCGTGAGGATACATGGTGGGGTGAGCAGGGTAAATCACCGACAGCTGAGTTTTATATGGGAGAGGTGGGTGGCAGGGTGTTTGGGGGGTGTGTGAATGGTTTTATATGAGAGTGAGTGACTGATTTCCCAGACACAGAGCACAGTGCATCCTGAATGGGTAAATGGCATTTATTCAGCCGGTTAGTCTGGGAAAACATATGGTGCCATTTGGAGGCCCAGACTGGTGCACGCTGTTCTCCTGTAATTAGACTGGCCCAGCAGAGCAGCTACATAACTGCTCCATGATAACCGCCCTACTGCAGCCTACAGTGCTGCTGCCACCCAGCCCTGGCTGCAGCACAGGACCAGCACACCGCATTACACATCCTGTTAACACACTGTTCAACACCAGTGAACACCAGTGACACCGCAACTTTGGCAGCTGCACACGTGCACCGAGGGCCAGATTTACTGGTACTGGATATGTGACGGCATTAACAAAAATATATACGCCACACTTTTCATTCTATTTGTACTTGCAGTATGCCTGAAAGTTAAGTCTGATTCAGTGACCAAGGCTGCCTTCTTGTTGTATTCTGGGGAAAAAAGGATCACTCGAAAATGTGTAGTTCAGCAGTGGGATCCAGAAAAGAATCAAATATAGTGATGTCTGTTACTACAATTGTAATAATTGTCTTCGTTTATGGAAAGGTTGAAGTAGGAGTCATTAAATAAACTTATAAGAAAATGGAAAAAAAAAGATGCAAGAGAAAATATTGCTTATATATATATAAAAAAAGCTTAAGCCGCCGCAATATAAATGTCAAATCAAAGCATATCCACAGCACGTTAGCAGCTCAGTGAATGTCAAGTTCAAGTTTAATGACCACACGCCTGCAACTCCCCATCCACTCTTTGTTTGGTCAGATATTGCATTATTTTATATGTTATAAAACATTTGGTTATTGCGTTCCTTTATTATACGTCCTGTATTTCTTTTTTTAATTGGATACTTTTTTTTTACTACCTTAGCACAGATGCCCTGATTTTTTTTTTTTGAGGTGCTTTCATTCCTTTTCTGTAGCCAGAGATGTTTTGATCGAATACTGTTTGATTAAAATTCCCTTCTACACACACAGACACAACCTTAGTTTAATATGCCTGTGAATATCTGAACCTGGGTGGCACAGTGGATCAGTGGTTTGCACTGTTGTCTGTGTAGAGTCTACATGTTCTCCCCTTGTTTACTTGATAGACCAGCACCCTGGACGGGATATACCTCATGTTTTGTCCAATGTGTCCTTGGATGAACTGGAGCTCCTTGTGAACACACTGTAAGTCTAGCAGAATGCACAATAAAGGCCCTTTATCATACATTTACACATCATTTGTGTGTTCATCCCTTAAAGGAATGCTCTACTAAAATATACCTTTTGAGAATTACATACTCCGTCTTTACCTGCTTTGTGTAAGAAGGTAGAATACCCCTTCTATCTACCTTTTTTCCTTCCTTATTGTCTTTTTAATCACTCCCCACCCTCCCTCCATCAGGATCAGGGCAGCAGATTGTGTGTCGAAGGTGTGGGTTGTGTTGGCAGGGCTGTGGGGGCGTCAGCTGGGCTGTTGTCCCGTCAGGGGGGAACAGGCTGGCAGCCCGGCGGGAAGGCCCTGTTAAAGATACACTGCTGGGAATCGGACTGAGCCAGCGCCTGGTCCAAACCGCGCACACACACATGAGCACACACACCAGGAGGGATTGGTAAGGAAAGTGGTGGGGGTGTCCAAACCTGGGATAAAGACATTTCCTCCCTCATTTATAAAATCTGACACCACCAGTCTGCCCTCTCCTCCTCCCTAATCAACATCCCTTCACAAAGATCACAGACACACACACACATACAAACACACACACACACACACACACACACACACACACACACACACATTGAAAATCCAATCTGCAGCCTAGAGTATTAAACTGCAGTTCTTCTAATGACCAATAGATGCTGGCTCAGGAAAAAAAATCTTTGGTTTCACAGGATTCCTCTCATAATAACCAAGTTGGCACTGAGTACCCTATAGCTTCAAAACGTCCTTCAAGAAACCTTCAGAAACCTATATTCAGTTTCACAGATGCTACTTCTGTGTTTTTCCACCTCAGTGTGTAAATCCCTACATATGATTTTAATACCTCGGTGGGCTTGGAGGACATTTAAGGGTACAGCAAGCATCGTCGCACGTTTCTCTACACATTTCAAGTCCGATTATGTACGGCTAACACTCCCTCAACACGCACACACACAGTTACATACTGTACTACATACTGTCTGTGTCCAGAAGGGGCTGTCTGCGTGGCATGCTATTCTCTTGTTGTCTGTTTAGCAAGTACAGCATGTGAGAGCGCTGCCAAATTTGCATATGCCGCCATGTATATTTCAGCAGCGTTTAAGACACACATCACCGACAGTGAATTATGCATGGGGCTGGTACAGTGGAGGTGCTTGTTTTATGCACTTGTGAAGGGAAATTGAACTGTGTTTTCTTCTGCTCATGACGTTCAAGGCCCAAGGCCCATTAAAGCACACAGAGCAGGCAGCCTCTAAATGGACTGGCGGTGTACAACGTATCCCCCTCTAACAAAGGGGGCCTGGCATAAGGGAAAGGCGTCCGACAGGTTCTGACAGCTAGGTAATAGGATTCCCACCTCTCCAAAGGGACTGACTGAGGTGCTGTTGTAGTATCCTTGTAGACCACTCCGTCCTTTTATATGTGAATGTGCATGTGTGTTTGTTAAATGCGGTGCTGTGGCAGAGATGAGTGACTGAATAATTCAAAACTGGCATGTCTCACAAAATGATGCAAACCCGTGCATGGATTGTCAGTGGGAGGAATAGAGTGTTGCAGTAAAGACAGCCTAAAAGGCTCTTATGCATTATAGACAAGCCTTTTGAAACTGTTTTCTCATATGCAAATGGAACACACACAGCTGCAATCTCCCCCGTTCACTGCAAATCCAAATGAGGCATAGGGCTGTTTATGTTTATATTGTGTACGCGACTGCGAGAAGAGGATGGAGGGGTGTTGGTCGAAGCACATGAAAGATACAATGAAAGACACAATTGTGCTGCTATCAATGTTTACTTCAAAGAATGAGCAGTTAGAGCTGTGGCTTTGCCTGCGCAACGGCAGCTGTGTTCTCGTAAGCCTCTCCTGGACTCAGGGAATAGACTGCAGAGGATGATCGTAATTAGATATGTCATTTAAGACACCTATGCTCTCCCACTGCTCTATATTTATCCACTTGCAGGTCTCTAACAGGCCCTCAGGTCAACACATTGTGTCCCTACCTGTCATCTCAGCAGTGGACGGGACATATGCGGCGGATAGAGACAATATGAAGCCACCTGCTAGTCACCCTGCCCTCTCCTCTCCTCCCAGCACTCCTCCTCTCTCCTCTTCTCTTTGCCTCACCTTGCATTTGTGACAATTCATTCATTCCTGTTAAAGCTGCCTTGTTTAGCTTGGCTTAGTACCAGTGAATCTGCTATTTATAGAGTTCGTTTTAGCCACCTCTGCGTGGTAAATGATGATAAGCCTAGCCTGTAATAAACAATCTCATAAAAAGCTCTGCAGCTCAGCCCTTAATGGCCTTAGGGGCTTGTAAGAGCTTTATAACACATTTATTACCCCTTTAATGGCCGAGGAGCTGTGAGCCATAACATAAGCTAACACTAATTTAATTTCCTGACATATATTGGCTTTATGTTATCTTTTGGTTTTGGTTATTTTTGCCAACTTCATTGATTTCATAGCTCGTCTTATTCGGGGTCTTGCTTAACGCATCGTGACACCAAAGAGAAACTATATCTAACACTTGCCTCAATTATTTTGCCACTTGGTATTCAGAGTCTGGTAAGAGAAGAGGAGAAACCATTACTTTGTTAGCCAAAAGCACACATCCACTCAGAACAGACGAAAGGGCCAGCATGGGGAATAGAGATATTTGATGTTGAATCTCCCCCTATTTACAGTAGGATGCCTGAATAAACGTGTTCAGAAGCTGGAAAGCAGCATTATGACCCATAACCCCGAGGTATTTGAAATGGAACAGCAGGACTTACTTTGAAAAAGAATAGGAGATGTGCTCTGGGCTCACTGTTTATACCTTGATGTGATTTGGACTGAAATATATAAAAAAAGCCTGTTTATCTGTTCTCTCCCTTTCGTCCATGGCTGAAAATTGCAGGGTTTAGGGAAGGGAGGCTATTCAGATACACTGCACTGCTGGCAGTGGTTGGAAAAAAGGAAATCTCCTCTTTTGTTTTAGTGTCTGAAGCTGGTAGAAAATTATTCAACAAGTATTATTGTAAAAGTTTTCATCATATTATTAGCTATTTACCCATTTTTCTTGTCATCGCTGTTCAGTGTTCAAACCAAATGCCACTGCAATCCACATAACCATGGCATTATATTTGAAGGATCTAACAGGTGAGAGCGGATCTTTTTACAAGGTACAGATTTTCCATCACACAAGTGCCCTTTCTGCAACATTTTCCCATTATGGTTTATTAAACTAACTCTGGGGCCCGGCTATCTCCTTTTGGTTTCAGTGCTTCTTTCTCCAAACACCAATTTCAGCCCTTCCTCAATTATTCCTTTGTCTGAAAAGAAGCAAGGTATCAATCTTTTATGTTTTGGAAAAATCTGATGAGTGCTATATGCCGGACCTCCTGCTCGACAGAGATTGTGGAGCTGGCGTGGGGAGAGAAATACAAAATTGCAGAGTAAATCAATACTGGGCCAGTAATGTTAGGGGGGATCCCCTTTCAAAGAGCAGAGCTGAATTTGTACGCCTTATGTTTTTGATCTCATACTGTACTCATTTCATTCCAGGCGCAGTTGTTATCATAGTTGCTGTTGTTTGTATGTTATTTTAGCTTCTTTCCCAAGTAGCTATTTTGCAATTTGGACAAAAATACAATTAAAGGCCCATCTGTTTCCAATGGTCCTAACGTCAGACAGATGGGGTCTGTCTATTGAAGCCATACCAGGATCCTGGCAGGTTAGAGGCTTTGGTAATGAACATGCTAAATATGCGACCAGGCTGATTTCATCATAACAAGGCCTGTATGGGCTAGAATGGGTAAATGTTCTTTTTCATGAAGTTAAGCCATCGCACTTTAGCCTTGGCGATAGTCCGGGAAAAATACAGGACTCGTGTTTATAGGTATTTGCCCCTAGTGGTGTAAGTTTCAGATGCATTTGGGACCCTTTTCACTCATGCCAAGTTACATGAGACTGCTGCAGTTAAGGTTTTATTGTTGACACACCAAAATCTGGAGATCTGAAGGAAAATTGTCTGTTATTACACAGTGACAGTTTGTCATCACAGGATGATACAAAGTTATGTTTAAGTTTAATAGTCATACATACATGCAATAGCATTTTCTGTACCCCAATATTGTTTTAACTCATTAAGAGCAATTCATCTCCTCTTTCACATGTTTCACATGTCTTTAGCACAACGCCTCAGAGCACTATGTAGGCGCATGTTTTCAGCATGAGAAGCCCCAATCCTAATCGGGCCCCTAACCGCTAAACCTGACAATGTTAGTTAGTTATTTTGTGGGACATGGAACCCTGATTCTGGTTGAGCTGCACTGGGCCACTGTAAAGGCCACAGTACTTTACAACTTTTGAGGAGTCATGGGATTTGTCACATGCTTTCACTTTCAAACTCCTCACATTAAGCTTCAAACCACTGACCCTATGCTTGGCCAATTATAAATGTCAAAGAAAATCGCACAATCTCACACAGATCCCTTATGCAAAGCGCATGTGTGTAAACAGCTTGGCCACAATCGTGTATGCTGTTACAAAGTAGTCTTCTTCCTTCCAGTCTGATCTTCCTGGGCTGCTACAATTCTGCAGTAGTCAGTAGGAACAAAGAGAGTGTTTTTTTGGTGCTTGCTATCCTGTTTTAGATACAATGGCTACCGGACTTGCTACTAAAGCTGCACAACAGTAAACAGGCTAATCTAATAGGTAATGATATACCATACTGACAGTGGTCCAAAAGCGATTAGGTTAATTCTAACAAATACACTGCCCCACCCCGTTCGGTCTGTGTGAAACACTTGTGTGAATATGAGACACAGTCTGATCAGGTTTTCTAGGTACTGAGGCAGGGTCTGGGAATGATTGATCACACTGCGTTGCGCCTGATGGACTCAGGTCTTCACTAAAGTACAAGCATCCACCCACTCCGCTTGCCTTCCAAGCATGCAAGCACAAACATTTCTAACACAGTTCTTTTACCTAGAAACAAGCCTGAGGGCTCTGACCAAAACACTTCTAATATAGGAAAATTGAGCTGCTTTGAACTTTGGTGTTTTTGATAACTACTTGGTATGCTTCCTGGAGGATAACCTGTGGGCTTGGCTTCCCAAGCTTTAATCCCTTTGATTAAGTGCCAGGGCAAGATAGCTCGGCACTCAATAGGCCCTTTACCTTCCTAATATCCCCACTGTCCTGGGCTTGAAAGCACCAGTGCTCTCAACTCTCAGTAGGTGAATTTTTAGCCCTCCTTAAACTCCTCTGCAGATAGTTGTTTTCAAAGTTTGGGCCAATAACCTCCTTCCTGTCTGTGCCCTTTCCCTTGTCCCTCATCCTGTTTTAGGTCAAGATGTCCTCTGTTCTTTTGCTTTGTTTATGCATTATGATTCACAGCAGCAAGGGTGTACGTGGTACAGTACTGCGCCTCCTTCCCTCCCTTCCAGCCGCGTGGTGCTGACGGCAGGGCCATGGCCTCCACAGATTAGCAAGACTCAGAGGAGGAGCACAGTTGCTGGGGTAATTATGCTAAGAGTTGTAGGTTGCCAGATGCAGGATGAGGCTTGGACCTTGGTTCCATACTGGTGGATCAACCCTAGAAAGCTGCAGCTAATTGGGCAGAGCATACATGGTTGAGCCCACCCAAGACTCCCATCATCACAACCATCTCTCAGGTCATGACTGTTTTGTAGAAGTATGCAAAGGTTTCCTTGTTAACTTGACTCTCGCCTGAATGATAAAGTATATTATAATTCTAATCATTTTGACCCTCACTGCCCACTGAACAACTTTATTTATCCTTGTAAAGACAGTTGGATGCGACAGAAGATAATTTTCAGACTGCACATTGAACTTAGCAGTACACTGACAAATCATTTTACTGTTTAGTAACATTTTAGCAAAAATAATTCTTCATTTAAAGCTAGTGATTTATCCCAGAGTTTGAAATATCACATGTCGGTCTGCCCAAACAAACACTGAACTTAGGACTTAAGGTTTTGGCACAACGTGATCCCACAGAAATTAATTCAGTGAGCACGACCTCTTAACGCCGCATTACGTGATGGTGGCATGTAATGTGTTGAATTATGTGGTGGGAGCACAGTTGGGTTTAGGCACCAAAACTACTTGGTTAATTAAGGAAAAAGATTGTGGTTTGTTTTAAAGTAGTTCTATTTGTTACAGACAGGGTGGTACAGTTGGGTTTCAGCACCAAAACCACTTGGTTAGGTTTGGAAAAAGATTGTTTTTGGTTAAAATAACTACCTTTTTTACATACGGAACGTAAGTATATTGCAAAGTGACGTAAGAATGTCACATCTATGTAAAGGTCAAAATTGGCTTTTAGTTTCATGCTGAACATGGACAGCAGAATCCCGGTGAAAGTACTGTGTTTGTTTGACCGCCCTGACCTCCAACCTACATAGACTGTCCTGCTAACCACCACCCATTGCTTGATGTTGTTGAACCAGGGAAATTGTGTGTCTACCATGTCAAAGAAACTAATTTACTTACCATTGGCATTGTTTCTGTGGTGCTGGCACATCATTTTTAACACTTTACCTGCCACCACTTGTAATGCTGTGTTAAGGGGTCATGGTCATGTAACATATTTCTGAAGAACCAGGTTGTTTGCCATGACAAAAAGACAAAAATAACAGATTAACCATTGGCAGAAATATTGTATGTTGATGTAAATTTTGTTATTGGTATTCACAGTCATTCTCGGTCAAACCTCTCAGCCTGCATTTTTACATAACTGAAGCTAAGCTCTGCTGTATCTGTTTAAGTCTTTTTTTCATCTGTCTGTGTTTTATACATATTTGAAATGCATCATGATCTGGGTCCAAAACCCAAACAATTGTTTTGTGCGACTATTTTTTCTGTTCTTTTATGGGAAATTGTCATAAACCTTGAAAAGTAAATGAGCTTGTTTGGTAGGAGAAAAACCTCAAACTTCAAATAACTGGCTCATATTTACTGCATCTAGCTCCTGATGCCTGTTTTGATTGGCTCAGTGTTTCTCAAGAAGAAGCTTTTGTAATGCATTTCACTGGAGCTGCCCAAAGACAGCCACTGGATTTAGATGCAGATAGAAAACAAGACTCTCTCTAAAATTGGCTGACCCTTCTCAGCACTCTGTACCCTCGCTGCCCTCGCCGCAGAGATATGAGGGCACTCTGACATACTTCTGAAGCATCTTTTGTTGTTTCTCATGGGTAAATTCTGCCCAGTGTTATTCCCTGTGAACCCCCTCCACAGACACACACACACACACACACACACACACACACACACACACACACACACACACACACACATACATACACATATAACCAAAACCAGTCCACAGGAAAACTCAGAGTGGTTGCAGTTTTCTTTCACACACATCAAATACTGTATAATAAATACAGTTAAAAGATCACAGCTGGGACCATATTTAGATATTTGCTTACATTTATAATCTAAGACAGTAGCTTGAAACAAAGGGCTATAATGGGTGTTTTTCCAGCAGTCACTTTTTCTGTTTGCTTTCATTATTTCTCAGTGCATCCATCTTAAAAAATGATTGATGCCCTGTTGATGCTGTGGATTAGAGTAGCAGAGAAGTGAGCCTCATAGTATAAACAACTAGAAAGGCTTTACTGTGGAAACTGTGGCGCTACTGTAGCATGTTCCACTAAAATTTGTGTATGTATAAATAATTCTGCACCATTAGTAAGCAAAACATTTGCGGGGCGTACATGGCAGGGGTACTTTCAGTATGAACAATGTCCCAAATATCCTGTGTTAAACAGACTCAACTGCTACGACTGTGAATTGTCAACCAAGGCAGATTCAGTAAGTAGCCTTGGAATGCATATAATGAGCCAGTTCAGTTGCAGATGGGTTACCAGGTTAGGCATGTGAGTTAACAGGCTCGGTCAATCAGTAGCTCAGGTAGGAGAGTGAGTAGCCCCCACTGGAGAGTCTTGAAGCTGTGGTTGGTAACTTTTTAAAAAGTAACTTTCTGTCATATTTGCCGAAACTGTCACTATATCCACACGGTAGTACATGACACAGATAATTTGAAAAAAATATGTTCCTATGCCTCCACATGGTACTTTGCATGGCATTTTCAAGAATCCACCACACATGAACAAAAACAACCAGTTTGTGACCAGACGGCAATGTTAAAAACAGCTAAGCCAAAATGAAGCAACGCCCACCGGCAGGAACACATGTTCTCATTTTACAGCTAAACAATACACTAAAATATGTTTCTGAAAACATTTGAGGTCAGTGCAGTTTCAGAGTCTTGATTCATTTTTTGGTCAGTGTTTCTAGTTTGACAGTTTGACCGCTGTTCACAAGCAGTGATTGACATGGTTAACGGCTGCATGAGAAACTCCCCTGGGTCTGATTGGTTGTTTTCATTCAGGTTTGGTGTATTCTTGCAAACACCAGAGGAACATATTTTTTTCAGATTATCTTTGGTATGTTGTACTGTGGGTAAAGTATGTGGGTAAATATGACAAAAAGTTATTTTTATAAAGTTAGCGACTGTAGCTTTAAAGGAAAGCTCCCGCTGGCCTGTCATTTATGTCGTTCAGCTTTTCAACAGCTATATTAATTGCCCACTTTGATACAGACATAGGCTTTGCTGGCCTCTCAGTAGTCACTTCTTTGGCACTCGGCATCCTTTGCCATGCCATCTCCTCCCAACACCAAAGCAATGTCCTATGGCATCTGAATAATGTAGGAGGTTAAGTCATCCACCATGGCAGATAGCAGCTTGACTGCATGCACGTGTGTATGAGTGCTCGTTTGTGCCTGTGTACATAAATATGTGCAATACTCAAGATGGGCTCCATTACTTCTGCAGCAGGGTATCCCTTAACTCCTATCTTTTTAATTATTTATTTTATGAACAGTATATATATTTTGTTGGGGGTTATTGGGGCATGAATAAGCGTGTGTCACGGCCTTTTCACAATCCCTTATGAGCAAATCCCACCCCCCATCCTTGCCTTGCCCCCAGCAGGCCCAGCTCAGAGTTCTTCTGATAGCCATGAAGGGATTTGGGCTGGATGGGCAGACCCTGACTGGGCTGATTGCTTTGAATGGCACTGGCTAAAGCTGCCTTTGAAAGCAGGGGCGTTGATGAGCGCCTTCTCAGAAGAGTCTGTGTAGTCACTGCCTCTGGGAGGGACCCTCTCTAATACCCCAGCATAAGATATACAGGAAGAGGCAGGGATCACCAGTCACCCCCAGCCATACACACACACACATATACATACACATAGACATGTACACACCCACTTACTTAGACAACAACAGAAAAGTACTTTCAGTAAACTTTTTGACTCTTACTTATGTTGCCTACTAGTTGATGGATCTGTAAGTCACTCAAGCTAGACGGTGCAAGAACTAATTTTACCCTTCCAAAATACTGTACAGTGGAATTATTCATATTATTTAAGACCTCAGTTTGATAAACAGCATGCAGCACGTCTTTCTATTTGTGCTGCCGCTCATTTGAGAGTACTCTCCGAGCAGCTTGCAAAGACAGAGAGGGAGGATTTCCGGAGGAGTACGTGGGCTTGCTTGTTTTGTTCGCTGTTTCACCTTGTCCTTTTGCTCTCATAAAACACCTTGAACATGAGAGAAGACAAATTACAGCTTCAGACGCAGGTGTCCCGGTGCGTTTTTATCTCTCAGCAGGCCCCCAGGGTACATTACCTGTGTTCCACAGGGCTGGCTGTGACATGGGAGCTGTCACTGGTGGGGCCCCTGAGGCCTAGGCTGCTGCTCTAAACAGGGTGGCCTTCTCTCTTTGACGACCTGTCCCCCGGAGCGTGGAGCTCTGAACTTAGGATGCGTCCGCACCCAGCACCCCTGACCCCAAACCCAGTTACCCCTTGACTTTGCTATCACCTTAGTCTTGGGAACAGGTATGTCCACCATAAGCACCCTTGGTGATTAACATGAGAACACACAGGCTATACAGCTTCATGCTCATTAGGGTGATTGTTGCAAGTCAAGACACGAAGACACCAGTGCTTTAGACTACTCATCTTTACTGTGTTCATATGGAACATTCCTAGGTAACGCTTGTTGATGTCAGTAAACCCTGTGTTAGAGTCAGAGAGTTGGGGGATACGTGCTTGTCTGCCACAGCAGTCGGATGGCTTCAGGCGAAACAAGCTCATTTTGTGTGAAAGAGAGAGAGACAGAAGGGGAAAAAGAAGTAGCAGTAAATTACTGATAAGTGACAGAGAGAGCAGCTTATCGTGTGACAGCATCAGTGTGGAATGAAGGCCTGATGTGTGTGTGAGTTAACCCTTTGACATATCTCGTGGTGAGGGTGAAGGTGAGTGAAACACACAGAAGACGCACAGATGAACAGCCGTGGAAAGAAGGGAGGCGGAGAGGGAAATGGGAAAGATGGCAGGAGGGGAGTGGGTGGTGCACGCAGCGCGCCTGGCTTTATTTTCAATTGCAGTTTACGATTTTTCATGGTCATGTCTCCCCTGCCTCCTTTTCAAAATAATCGGCTGTCGGTTTTTGCAAGTCTGGCCGCCTTTCATTTCAGAGGTTTGTTTTTGAAAAGGTTGCTATTATAGCCAAATGGTTTCTGTGCTTCTCTAAACACGGCAAGGCATTAGGCCGGGCTCCGGTTTCAGGGCCTGGCTCCTAATGAGAGACCCAATCACACAGAGGGAAAAGACGGATCAGTCCTGCTACACCAGACCCAACCTGTGGTTTACCTCTTGAAACATAACCACACTCCTGCGTTCTCTCTTTTTCCCCCTTTTCTTTTTCTTCCACTCTGTCGTTCCCTCCACCTCCTGTCATGACTCTTCTTTTTTACAACCAAACTTGATCAAAGTTGATTGTGCAGCTGCACTGTTCTGCACAGATCTGTTAATAAATGGATTAACACCAGGGCCAAAATCTAGCCTGACAGCTCGCGTGGATTTCAGGCACGGTGCTAGAATACTTAGTTTCATCTCAGATGGGTAGAGAGATTTTCTTCTCCAGCTGCAGGGTGTGAGTCAGAACCTTGCGGGCTGTCATGCCATGTAGAAGCAGAATGTGTGTATGTAGAGCATATGTAATGTCTACTGCTAATTAAACCTTGAATGTGAAAACAGGGAAATACTGGTGGTGTTTCAGGTGTTTTAGAGACTAGAGATTGTACTGTAGAACAAAGAAGAGAATAGTGGGAGTGCCCTCTTATCATCAAAGTTGTTTCCCACACTGTCATTCAGGGTCAGGCTAATTTTATGTAGGTAAGTCTTTTACTTATTCCGTCTTCAGCTGGCCTTTGTTACAAACACTTCCAACTCGTCAAATACTGAAACTTGGTCAGGGGCCCTTGGTGTCAGAGGGACACCCTTGACAGCGGTATGAGGCGCAGTACATGGTGGCATTTTGTGATACTCCACGCAGCTACCGCAGTATTTTGAGCGAGAAAAAAGGGGAGGTGGATGCGTCAAACAAACGCTGCACTTTAGCCTGGGAGGCCGCCTTTCGTGTCTCATGTAAAACCAAGTCAGTCAAGGTCTTTCATTAACAGCATAGTGTGCTAGTATGTGTAGCATGCTACAGTAGTGGTGTGTGTCATGTGACAAACTTGATGTTACATTACTTTTATAAAAACCCTACTTATGTTAAGCCAAACCAAGATGTTTCTTTCCAAACCTTACCACGTACTTTTGTTGCCAAAACCTAAGAAAGTAAACCCAAACACATTTTTTTTCTACCCACGTTGTAAGTTTATTTTGAAAAAGAGTGTATTCATTCAACCAGCAGATACTGTACATTTCCTGTGAAAAGGGAAGTTTATTTTGAAAAGACTCAATGCAAGCGATGAGCATAAATTGACACACCATCCCTGGGCTGATGCAGGAGGGAAGGTTATGCAGGAGGGAAGGTTATGACTCAGAAGGTAGAGAGGGTCGTCCACTGATCAGAAGATCAGCGGTTCGATTCCTGATTCCTCCAGTTTGCATGTTGAAGTATCCTTGAGCAAGATACTGAACTCCAAATTGCTTCTGATGGCTGTACCATTGGTGTGTGAGTGTGTTAAAAAGAGCTGGCAGGTGGCACCTTGTATGGTTGCCTCGGCCACCAGTGTATAACTGTGTGTGAATGGGTGAATGTGACTAGTAGTGTAAAAAATGCTTTGAGTTGTCAGAAGACTAGAAAGGTGCTATTCCAGTTCAGGTCCATTTACCTTGCTCGTCATATTTTGACATGTAAGGCCACTGATCAGGCGCTGCTATTTGAGGAGTTGGGAGTTAGAATGTGTTGACAATACAGATATAACCTATAAAGTAGTTAGCTTGCAAAATGTACTGACTGTGTGTGGCTTTTCAGTGTCCCTCCGTGACTCAGGCAGATTTAAAAACTTAGCAGGAACTCCTGTTCTGTCTCGTATTTTCCCTCAGACTCTCCCTTTCCTTCTCTTGTTGGTGTATGTCATGAAGCTGAGTCATACAGTTTTGGGATGGTTGCAATTTTCCCCTCCAAATATGAAACATTCTTCGTTCTTAACCTGAACCGACGTGTCTTTACGTTGATTAACACCCCCTAGAGCGAACCTATGCATGTTTCTATCTGTTCACATCTTTCTATCTACTTTTATCCTGTCTTTCCTTCAGTCTGAACACATCTTTAGGCTAATCCTTTGCACTGTGAATGTCAACTCATTTCATATCATGAGAAACACATGTACAATTTACTTAGCGCAAATGGTTCTGATCGGGAGCGCATTTTGTGGAAATGGTGTGCTAGCTCCAGTACGGCAGCTGTGATCCCAACTCCTGCTAACCCCAATGGCTCTCCACAACTCTTCCCCCAGTGTTCACGGAACTCTACTGTATTTGCTCTGTGGAGGTTGTCTGTTCTGCACTACCGAGTCACAAGACCCTGTCAGTAAGACGGTGGCTTTGACTCCTGTAAAGCTGTAGTGGAAGAGAGGATGGAGGAGAAGAAGAAGAAGAAGAGATGGAGAGCAGTATGCACAGTCTTCTGTCACTGCCAGACACTTCTCAGTCTTCTTGCAGTGGGGACTATGATTTATGGAGGAGTCTCCATGTTGTAAGAACCTGAGCAGGATCACTCGCTTCTGCAAGGAAGAGAGAGGGGGAGAGAGCAGTCTCCTCTGTCCCTGGTGCTTCTCGTACACACCTATCTTAGCTCTTCTTATTTCAATTTCTGTTTATAGTTTTGACGGATTATAAAAAAGCAATGCCAGATGGATACCCTCTCTTTTTTCCCCTTCTGTTCTCTCCTCTCTTTTTTTTCCAAAGTGAGTGATTGTTAAACAGTTTATGTATTCTCTTTCTGCCTGTGTGTTTATTGGAGGTAGTGAATTAGGTTTGAAACCATCACCGGAGGTTGTGTTTGAAACTTGAAAGGAAGCCCCCGTAGCACAGGCCCCCTCCTTCTCTCTCATCCCCCCCCAAACCTCACTCTCACTCTTTCTTTTTCTTTCTCTCACTCACTCACACAACCTCACACTCTCTCAGCGTTAGCGTAGTTGTCACACTGTGGCGCCGCTATCTGCACATTATTAGTTATTACTTTATCGGCTCCCAAAGCTGTCAGAAGACACCCTCCTGGAATATACAGCAGGCATAAGCCATCAGTCCTCATTACGCTAGACCCGCGTGCAATTTACACCCAGCTGCCGCTCACACACCCATGACAACATGCTAATGTGTATGTGTTTTTGTGTGTGTATGCACACTTCTGATGACAGGGCTGCACACGTATGATATGAGCACACCTTTGAGGGAATGCACTCACATGTATGAACGGGGCAGGGCTAATGTGCAACATGATAAAAGCATCCAGCAAGGCCTTCATGTATGCGTTTGAAGCGAGCTCAGACTTATGTTTTTTCATGCGTAACGCTGCTGCTGCTCCGAGCCACCAGGAGGCAGGGACAACATTGAAAACTGCCGCTCAGGACAGCTCAAGTCCTGTTGAACACACAGGTGTGCGGTAAAAGCCCTGGAGGCACCCGGGACAGAACAGGGCCCAGCAAGTCAGATTGAGTGAGTTACTGTGTATCCCAGTGATAGAGATCAACACAAACGTCACATCACCTGATAAAAAAAAAGAGGTGTGTGAGTATGTGTGTGTGTGTGTGTGTGTGTGTGTGTGTGTGTGGAAAGGGGAGTGGAGGGGTTGTAAAAATAAAAAAGCATCATATCAACATAATGAATTATGTTTTGATTCAGCCCTTGCATATTTCGCCCGAGGTGGCTGTCATGAACAGATGTACAAGTCAGGTTCTCATCATTACTGTTTGCGTTGGAGTATGAAGATTGTGCAAATCAGACCTCCTGCACCGACATGCCGTTGGATGCTTATTACCCAGTCCTGTTGCCATTGACTAACCTCTCCACCGTTTGATCTAGCAAAGTGGCCACATTAGCACTGACTAATTCCCTTGGCTGTGGGTTTTGGAAACAGTACACGTTCTTGAGGCCTGCTGTCACACTATGATTGTTAGAGTTGAGTTAAGTCTTTGATTCCGCCCCCTCCTCCCCACATGGTTTTCTTAAGGAGCATCAGTTGGGCTCATGGCCTTACCAGCCTGTCAATCACACGACTGGCATCCGTGTTTGGCATGACGAAGAAGTACGTCTTTGTCTTTGTTCTTGTGGATGTTTATTGAACTTTTAGAAAGTGTTAACACAGTGTCAAACATGCACAGTAGTAAGGAGTTAATACTCTTGCTTTAAGTTAACAGTAGACGTGCTGACAAACGACTGTGGTGACTCATATTTGATAATTTCTGTATTTATTGAGTAATTTCAGTTGATGTTTATACAGCAAGTCATGGCGTTTTCTGCGTCAATCATTAGTGTACGCTCCGTTTCTAAAGAATATACTGTATGTCACTTAAAGTACAGTTTTTAATGAGACTTTCTGTGCAGCTGTTATAATAATTTCATGGAGGACACACTCTTAAGAAGGTCATGCATAGAAGCATCGCACTATGCAAGCCTTTGAAGCAGCAGTGTCTCCAATTTGGTTATTGCAACAGAGACATGTCCCTATTTGTCTACTCTCGCATTATCAAGAGAACGCAGGAGTATGGATGGCCAGCAGCAACAGGAAGGATTTGCTAAGTTGCTCTTGGATAGCTGAGCCTCCATCCCACATAATGCTAAACACAATTATGCAAACTTTTTTTTTTTTTCCTTCAATGAGAACAACGCAAAATAATGGCTTTAATATATGCCCTTACCTCCAGCAAGTGTTTTGTATGCAAATGAGGTGTGATTTAAGGGACGGAGAGGCGGAGTGTCTCTTGCATCCATCTTTTGTTGCCAGGCGGATTAAGGGAGATCTGTTATGGTTTGTTAACATGAGAGCTTTTGATTCGGATTGAAACGAAACCATGTGTAGAATTAGATTAAAGACAATGTGTGGTGAGTGGCGGCTCAGGCATGTGCTGGACTTCACCCTCCCCATACGCAGGCGTTCACCACTGTGGTCCCATTGTTTGGCCCGGCTTCTGTTGTGAAGTGGGTTTTTGTCCTGTTTTTGTTCTGTAATGGGCTATAATAACTTATATAAATCACAGTGACTGAGCTGGAGCTCCTCGGTTCGGGCTTGGCATTGATGGAAGGCCTGGTTCTCCAGAGGACTGGTGAGCAGAAAGTCTTGTGTATGCTAAGGGAAAGTTTGAAAGTCAGCGGGCTTTAGGTTTGACAGTGTTGTTTTGTTGCGAAGGGAATCAGCCTGCAGGTTTTCTTCTGGGGAGGAAGGTCAAATAAAGAGAGAGGAAAGCTTTGATAGTGATCTACAAACAGTGTGTTAGACCAGGACAGGTGAAGATATAAAAAATATAAAAGGGAGCCGAATGTTTGTGAATTTCCTCCCTGTCTTTTGCCTTGCCTGAAGGGCTTTATTTTGATATCAAAAAGAAAATGAGAAAAATAATGCTGGATTACAAAATCAGGCTGTTCTCATTAAAAAGGGCACACACGCATCAACAAAGGGAGAGAACATAAATGATGTCTTCTTCGTGGGTACCGTGCTCAAGTGGGAGCGCATGTGTTTTTCTAACTGATCTCACGTGAAGGTGTGTGATAATGTGCACAGATGATAAATGAATGAATCAGGAATTAGTAAGAGCACTCACTGTGTTCATTACTAGTCAGTGATGTTTTGTCAATAGCAGGACTCACATCATCTTGTAAGCTTTGGGCGGTGCATTTAGTTACACTGCTGGGAATTGTCCGTAACCCTGTTTTACATTGGAAATAGCCCAGAGGAAAAGGGGTAAGAGGAGAGAGAGGAGGGGGTGCAAAGAGTAACCACTGATTAATTATGCACATCCCTGATTGTGACATGCTATCTGCTGCTATTAATGGGCAAGGATAATCACTCCGGATTGTAATTTCAGCCTCTGACTTCAGAAGTGTACTGTGCCCAACATCAATCTTCATACCAAACCACCGCAATTTAAAGAAGAACTTCATTTGCGACTGTTGTGGAGTCTCCAACTCAGCTCATTTTTAAGAGGAGAAGTGAAGTGTTAAGGAGAGGCGGGGGGGCAGAGAAGGGTGGAGGGTTTGCCTTAAACGGTGTCAGCCATAGACAGGCAAGCTAGAACAGGAAGCCGTGATATTACTGTACACTGCTTGAGGTTATGAAAAATAATTAGAGATCTGTGTGAAAGAAAAAAAAATGTGTTTTGAGGTGGCATATGAAAGTTCACAGCTTTCATTGTTTGAACTTTTAATTCAGCTCTAAATGAGTGTCATTATTCTCACTCACACGTGGTGTTATTGTGGAGGAAATATACGAGAGCTTGGGAAAAAAAATTGCATTTAAATGTTAAATATGAGTTAATGAGAAAATAGCACTCACAGGTTGATTTTTTTAGGCATCACCAAAACTGCCACAGAGCCACCTCAGGTACAGTATTTGCTATGAAATATGTTTCTGTAAATGTAAGTGTCTGTTTTATGTCATGTGCGTAATAACTCTGCCTATTAGAGGGAAAATATAAAGAAGATAAATGGACAGTTTATTCCCCATTTTATCCAATTTCAGCACATTTTTTTCATTACAAACTCAAACCTTATAAAAAAATAAAGTGAAATTGAGCCCAGCTTCTCTTTTTTTATGCCTTCTCCAAAAGCTTCCCTGGCAGTTTGTCTAAAAGCCGAAATGAAACGAAGAATGTAATTAGAGGGAAGGGAAACTTTTAAGGGGAATTTCAGAATGCCGAGCAATCAGAGCCTTAAAAGCAGCTTTTGGTCCCCCATCAGAGAGTCTCCTGCCCAGCCACAGACAGTACACAGAGTGTAACGGGCCCCCTTTCCACCGAGACACACAATGTCTCACTGTTTTTATTCTACCTTCTATGGGTGTGCTTTGCCGCTGTCACACCTCCCTTACATTAACCTCGCTGTGTGGCTTCCAGATCCAAGAGCAAACCACAATATGCGGGCTTTCTCCTGCTGGAAAGACAGGAAAGGGAGCTTGGTGGTGGGTGATGGGACATAAGAGATAGAAAAAGAAGACGAGGGGAGATCAGGTGTGAGAAAGGGAGAGACTGGGCGAGAGAAATGCATGAAAAATAGCATGAAAAAGTCTGTCCTTTGGTTCTTTCAGGCCCATTGGCAAGGCTAAACAAACAGCGAATGCTTTGGAGAGACACATTAACTGTAACTGCCCTTGATCTGGCAGTGTTTAGAGTGCTGTCGGCATGGCTAATAAACACTTCATTTAGTTTTAATGGTGCCGGCGCCTCTCCGCAGCCTTCAAAAGTACCCTTTATTTGGGTCATTTACGGCTCTTCCTCGAGGAGCACCCGAGGGACGGCAGATCCAGTCCACATCTCTGTCTGCCGGAGCACTCCAGGCCTGGGGAAAATTAATAGGGCTATCTGGGAAAAATAAATAAGTGATGGGCTTTACCCCTGCCAAACAGCCCTGAGAGCTTATTAAGGCGAAGTGAAGGGAGATGGGGCAGCAGAAAAAGAGATTTTAATATGAATTTTGCACCTTTTAATGTAGGGCCAGGCTGGTGCTTTTCTCAGTTTCGTCCTTCCCCTTTTTTCTCTTTCATTCCATTTCCTTGTGCACGCTCTATCTTCTTCTTGCTTTGCCTGTGTGTTCCTCTTCTACAGTAATTGTAAACACAGCAATTATGGATTGTGTGAGACTTAATTATAGCTTGTGCAGAGCCCTGGGGGAGCTCTGGCGGAATGCTGCGGCTGATAAAAACGCCAGCTCATCAGCACCCCTCCAATGGTGGCGAGCCCCAGTGAGAGTGGACCAAAGGGAACCATTCCCCCAGGGCCCTCCCAGCCGAAGGACCAATTAGTATTAGGCGGGAATTAATCTTAACGGGACACAGCCACTCAAACAGGTCCTCCCAAGGTGAGGAGGAATTAACGTGGTTTCCTTATTGGTTATTGCTGCTGTTGTCTTTTAGGTCATTCCCTGCTCAGCGCGTGGGCTTAGGCGTCTCGATAGACCAAATCGGCCCGTAGCTAACATGTGTTCCTCTGCACGCGCCGTATCGAGACACGGGTTGGAGGAAGCTCCTGGATTGAAAAAAAAAAGCAAATCGAATCAGAGGAGAAAATGTGCCAGTGTAATTTTTTGCTGTTCATATTTGCTGCAGCTCCATTTATCTTTTTCTGGAATGGCTTCACAAAGATGGTTAGCGGGGGGAAAATGTAAGGCAGCCTATAAATTCTAGTAACTGCTTCTTGTATTTAGACATTCAAAGCTCAGCCATTGTCAGATCCCATCAGGAGGGGGCTCATATAGTGATCCATGCCCGGTTTGAGTATTGATTTCTGGGGAGCATGGCTCCATTAAGGTCCTGCCCAGGGGTGTGGAAGGGTCAGCAGGGGAAGTTGTGGGCTGCCGTGACCCCAGCTGCAGTTTACGATCGATTAACTCTGACTGGGAAGGGAGAAAGTCCTGGGGAAGTAAGCGCAGGGCCCCACACGCGATTAGGCTACATTAGCCCTCTGGTCAGAGCTGTTCCAGGGGTTGCAGTAAGTTAATTAGCACTTTCTTATGATATCAGTGATGACAGGGGTAAAGCAGCTAGCATTGATTCGGCTTTACTCCATTTCAGCCTTGGAGACCAACCACCAAAGCAGCGGATACTCCCAACCTCCCGCCTTCTAATCGAGCACAACATACATGTCACTACCTGGAAACGATTAGTAAGCACCAGCCTGTTATGTCAGCTGATATGCAAACTAACCGTAAGTGTTGGTCAGGATATTTAAAGCTGCAGGAAGTGCAATATGAAATCCATGCAGATTCTATAGAGGGAAGTTTTTGGAGTGTTTTCCTTTTGTCCTTTTCAAAACAGATGACTTTAACTTTAGAGGGATAATGGCTTTGCATTTGCGGCTTCTTACAGTTTGCAGAGTTTTGACAAGGGGGGTGGTTGCTCCCCGACAACACCCATACATTATGTGTGGCACATAAGGCTTGAGATAGAGGCTTCCACTTTGACATCCCCTCACATGTCCTCCTCATGATACGTATGTTTTTGCCTGTGACTGCTCATTGTTTGGCCGCTCTTTCTCAAAGGAAAACACAAAGAGCCTGCACTAATTTCCTATTTTGGCAATTAAAGTGTAAAGGTGTCAGAAGCAGATCGTCTTTGTCTCCCTCGCTTACCGCATAACGAACATCTCCCCGTCTCGTCATGTCTTTCCAGTAATCCCTTTGTTGTTTGCCTGCCATTTTCTTTATTTTGCTTCCTGCTCTGTTCTTGTCATTCTTCTTTACCGCTCCATCTTTCTCTCTCTCACTCTTTGCGCTACATCTTTCCCTCTCCTCTACTGGTCTCACAGTACTCCCTTTGTTAAATGAAAGGTTTGCCAATAGATCACTCACTCTCTTTGTTCTTCCTCCTTTACAGTACGCTGCTCTCAATATTGTTTGTTTTACCAGCAGCTAAACTGCATTACACCTCCTTTTTCTCTCTGTCTGTATCGCTCCATTCTGCCTGTCTGTTTTTTTTTTTTTTTTCTTTCGCTCGGGGCCCAGCCAGGCAAGTGAACAGCGACAGATGAAGCACCTTGTCTGTCAGCAGTGTTGGAGGGAATTAATCACAATTCAGTAAGTGCTCTGATGAGGATTCAGAGATGCTTGTTAGAGATAGAGCCATCAGGTGTGTCTGATCCGTCATGCTCTGACAGCAGCCTCGGGCGGGACACTGAGACAGGTATTAAGGCCTGTTTAGAGCCCAGTCCTGCCCTCAGGTGCTAGTGGTCATGAGTGCACAGGACTTAAAATGAACACCCGCAAACTTACCAAATGGGTTAAAATTAATTGTGGCGGGTAGTGTTGTCAAATTACTGGCCATTAGCGGAGACTGAATCTGATTGAGATGTCCGTCACAAAGTGCCAGGTCACGTGCTCAGGCTGTGTCCAAGCACACTTGCCATTCAGTTATATGTGTGCAGCACACTATGCACATCAGAGGTGTGGGAAACATAAATCTGAGGAATGCCGTGGTACAAAAAATGCTGCCAGGTGTCTGTGCACAGGGAAAATTAACTAACCGAGTTGTCGGTGCATAATTAGACTCTATTTTCATTTTAACCACTAATCATATCTGTAGTTACTCATTCTATAACACAAGACAACAAACATTGAAATAGACATAAATATTATTTATTGTTAACTATTTATAAAATAACCCTTTTTCAGGTTGCCTTTTCACTAGTCTTGCATAACCAGACCTATCTCCGCACTTTGTGTTAGCACTGTGCCAGCGCTGGGGAAACTTCTGGCTGAAATAATACTAAACGCACTAAATTAAAATAACACTGGTTTGTTTGTATTTCTTTAAACCAATCACTTGTTTTGGTGGAACATTTGAATATGGGGAGACGAGCCAAGGCATTAAAATGGCAAGGAGGTTGCTGTTATTGTTTTACCCACAGCACTAAAACAAAGTGTGGAAATATGTCTGGCTATGCGGGACTAGTTCCTCATAGCAACAAAGATTTTGACAGCAGTAACACACAGATAGATATGCGGGAGAAGAATTCTGTATGGAATAGGCAGCCAATGGCAGGCTTAAGGCCCACACACACCAAACCAACATCAAAAGAAGTTGTGGTGACAAAACACAACTGTTTTGTTGCCTCATGTCACCTGTGTCTTGACCAAAACTTTGCACTGAACACACTGCAAAGACAACAGCCAACAGCCAACAGCCAACTAGCACGCATCTTCTGCCCCTGCATGAGAGGAAATAACTCTCAATACCAGCAGGCGGAGGTAGTCTGTTTTATCATTAAAAAAGAAAACATGCTGAATCGGTTGAAAAAAAGCCAAGAAGGGCCATTTGGTGCCAATGATGCAGGACAAAAATCAAAGACTAGGGCAACAGACGCTCACCAACGGCCCAACATGGACCAACAGCCCAACATTGACATTGACTCGCACATTCTGTATCATGCAGGTCAGGCTACCTTTTATTTAGATGGATGGTTGCAATTACACATGATGTTTGGGTTAGTAGAAATTGACCAGTGACTTAAAAGTCTAATAGCCAAAAAGAAAAGCTGCACATATTAAGTGACACACACTGAGATGCACTTTCACATATGTAGAGCACTATCAACATCGCACTGTGCCACTGAGAGACAGACAGACGCTAAACAGTTGAGCTCCTCTGCATATTAGCGGCTATATGTGGCCATGTCTTCACATGCCAAGGAAGTGCCTCTGCTCCTTTGGAAAGCCAAAGTGCATGTTATGGCTTTGTGACAAATCTCTGACATGACACACTAATCAGATAAGAGCTCAACCCCCGAGGCCAGAGAGGGCCACGGGGACAAAAGAACAGGTTGAAAAATAATAAATATCTCTAAAACGTTACAAATTATAAGTGCTCTGCTATTGAGGGAGTCTATGTGATGTGCTCTTTGTGTCTGCGCCCAGTTGCACATTCCTCAGGGTAATTTACAACATGGCTCCGAGCAGCTTGTTTAATTTCAGAGCCCAAATGAAAGCGTTTGCGGCATATTGGCATATTTTTCTTGTTAAGCAATGTTTAAGGTAGAGATAGACACGGCAGTAATTGCAGGTTTGACTGAGAGTAGGAGTTGAGTTAGCAGACATCAACACTCCCCCTGCCTTGGGTAGAAAATGAGAATAAAAAGATAATGTTGCAGATAAAGCGTGAGAGAGGTATGTCATCCACTTAACTATTTCACTGTTGGAGGACTCGCACATATCCTGCTGAAGCTGCAAAGTAGACTCAAAGTAAGAAGGAAAACATTTGAGCAGAATATAAACAAGAAAGCAGAAAAAAAAAACTGGGACAGAAATTAAGAATGAGGACACATCAGCCTGTAATAGCGGTAGAATAACAAACACAAGCCAAAATTAGTCTCTCACAATAAACTGACAGGGGTATAAAAACAAGCCTGCGTACATGATGTGAGATTATAATGAGGCATTGATTGTTTGTCCTCAATTTCCATTTCAGTTCTCTCTCAAATTGAAGGCAGACACTTGTAAACAGCCGTACCTATGTCTTTGCTGTTCTCATTAGCTTTTCTTTTTATTTTGCCCCGCACATTACTGAGCTAGCGGATCTAGATGAGAGGGCACGTGTCACTTCCTGTTTGTGGGAGCGCTTCCTGTTTTCCTGACCATGTTCTGGTCGTCTGTTCCCGAGCTGGTGTTTATCGCCCGGTTTGCAACCATCTGAAATGTTGCTGCCGAGGTCCTCTGGGATGTTTGTTTGTGCTGTCTTTTATTATGCCATTTTTTTAACTGCCATTGTGGCAAGACAGGAATGTGCCATTGCTTGTTGTTGGCTGCTGGAGTGAGAAAGCCCAATTACCATGGGTCCCAGTGCCTGGTTGTAGTTGTAGGTTTGGGGTGTGTGTGTGTGTGTGTGTGTATGTGTGTGTGTGTGTGTGTGTGTGTGTGTGTGTGTGTGTGTTGGGGTTGTTCTGGTGAGCAGCTGTCCCAGGCCCCACTGGCAGTGATGGCAGGGGATGGTTACGGTTGCAGCGGTGACAGCGAGGAGGCGGAAGAAGCAGACAGGCTTATAAGGGACTCCTCATGTGCTGTGTGCTGCCACCTTGGTTCTGCTCAGCAGCCAGCTCTCCCTGTCTGTCTCCCCCACCACTTTTAACTGCTGTCTGATGTTGTAAAATCTTGTATGTGACGCTGCAACTGAAGTCATGTGCGTTCCTCCCGGTTTACACAGTATGTGTGGCCAATTAGAGCTGGGGTTATGAGGCTGATGTATGGATTATAGTCTATTATTCCTTCTTCCCTAATGTTGACCATTAACTGCTGTGTCATTAGTTACTTTACCAACTGCGGTGGCGGCACAGGAAGGCACACAGTCTGTCATACACATTTCTCTGTGGGTACAAGGCATGGGACACAGGAATGTGCCTGCAAAACGGTGACAGTATTCTGGGGAATTTTAGTAGAGTAAACCAGGAACCACATTATATGGTTGCCATCTAATTAAAGGAAAATAGCAAGTACATCAATTTTACTTTTAAATTGGCTTCTTGCATTTTAAAAATATACATCATTGAATGGTTTGTTATAGCGTAGAGTCATGAAATTTGCTCTACAAACCCTCAATTTAACTAGTGAAACAAACATGAGTTGCGAGTTCTGTGGCGTTCCCCGCTGCAGTGTATACAATAGTATCCTGTGCATGATTCCTCTGCTGTGTTGTTCCACTGTGGGCAGTGTTGTGTGTGACACAGCATTGACTTGCTGCCTGTCTGTCTCATATCCAGTGTGGCTGCGTAGTGAGCGGTGTCTAATGGAGCCTCTGATGAATAATGAGTCCATACACTGGTAATGTTCTGTGCCGAGTAACGGCTGCATTGGTTTCTGTCCTGTTAACTCCGCTGGTGTAAGATTGATTGTGGTGTGCTCCGCAGTCATACAAAGACACTTCATTGCTTGGCAATGAAAATAAAGCTTCTCCCGCTGAAATGAAGAGCAATGGCACCAGGGCAACAGAGGCAGACCAGCGCCAGGCCTGGAGACAACCACAGCCCCGTTTCACCGGCATGAGTGAGTGACACACCATGAAATAGGCAGCGCTCCAATAAGACTTATTTGTTTACACATTGCTTTCGGCTAATTGAGGTGTGGCAGAGTTAGTTATTTTTGCCTCAGTCGAGATGAACCTTAGTAGCCCCGATTAGGCCTCTCACTGTACTTAGAGATCCTCCACCAAGACTCTCCTTCAAATTACACTTGACACTGTGAAGAAACATCTAATAGAAGTGTGTAATGGGCTCTGATGACAAACTACACGGTTGGAAGACCATGTAATCTCCCCGCAATTAATTAAAGTGCGTCCTGTGTGTGTGTGTTAGCAGTTTTTTTTTTCCCGTACTCCCTTTCTCTCACACCCAGCCTAACCAGATGCCACCAAATAACTGAAATAACATTGCCTGTCAACAGTAAAAAATGAAGACCCATACCCTAACAAAGAAAGGTACTTAGAGCTGGCAGAGGGAGGCAGATGCAGGGTTATTTATGCTCCAGTGCTTCTCAGTGTCCCGGTAAGGGTCCTCCACAGCTCAACATCTGTACCTCCAGCCGCCTAATTACCCACAACACCCTTGCCCAACCGCTTCCTAGTCTGTCACCACCTCAAAGCTCGCTGGAGAGGAGCAGGAATAAGAGAAGGTGAGATGAGTGTTAGCACTTGCTGGTCTTCATCGTACAGTACCATATTTTTTTTCCTCAGTTTAATTTTTCCTGCTTCAGAGATGATTAGTCGCAATGTTTGGCTGTACTACACACTGTTAAGTGAACATTTTTGTATGTTCTAATTGATTTTACACAGCAGTTTTATCACTTTTACCTGCAAATTTCTATCTTACAGATCAGAAAACCTTTTATATTAAAGGAGACGCTCTTTCACTCTCTCCCTTTCACCCCCTCAGCCCTCTCTCCACATTCTTCTCGCATTTAACTTTTGTTATTTATCTGTTTATTTATTTCCCACCACAGTATTGATTTGAAGACAGAGAACAATTAGGCCCATTTTGGGGATAATTCCCCTGTCTTCACTTATTTTTATAAGTAAATGAGAAATTTGCCATGCTTTATGGAAGTTTTGATGGGAGCTATCAGTTTGGAGTTGCTTGTGCCATTGATTTGATTAAAGGCATTACGCATTGTCTAATGAGTTTTACACATGGCTGAGTGGTGAATAATCACCCAGTGATTTCTGACCCAGAACTCTTCTTCACACCCCCTCCTCCTCTCATTTTTCTCACTTTCTCCCTTTCCTGCTCTCTCGGAGCAGAGGACCAGACACTCGGTTGTTCACAGAAGAGGTAACGGAAATCAATTGAGACCGTGATTTGAAGAGGAGTTTTTTTCTCTTCTTCTTCTCTTTTCCCCTCTCTCTCAAGTCAAATTGATTCCTTTGCTTGTTTTGCTTTAATAATCATTTTAGGTAGGTGTTCAGTAAATGTGCAGAGAATAGATATGAATATTAGGTGTCAAGCCTCTTTGCATGATCAGTTTTGAAAACTATAAATTTTACCTGGCTGCAAATTGTCTAGCAATTAAAGCGTATTGTGGATAATAAGCGGTGTCTCTACTGGGTGTTTAGCTTTATCGAGCCTGTCTGGAGATGGAACTCATACCTGCTGCTCTGTGAATTGCTGCACATAAAAGATGGACTGAATATGTTCCCGGGGAATATTGCCCTCTCCAAAAGACCAATCCGTCTTGCTTAGGGAGGCAATCTTAGGTGCGGTAGATAAACTAATATTTGTGTATAACCTCAGTCAGACAATACAAATGATCGGATGATTTTTCATCTCCTTATGCATACAGGGAAATATGAAAAATTGAGGTTTAGGAATATTTGCAGGGTCTGCGAGGCGGCTGGCTGGGCCGCTGAGTGCCCTGGGCCACGCTCCTCACCAACGACTGCAGAGTGAAGAGTGATGAGAATATTATACCCGTCTGTTTCCCGTCACTCCCCATCCTCCCCTCCCACCTTCTTCATTCTCTCCTCTCACCACACTAATTCATACGGCCACAAGATGGGGAGAAAGAGAGCGAGGGAGGTGAAATGAGAGCGAGGGAGCAGGACACAGGCCTCCCCTCTGGCTTGCCGTCTTTGACTCTCGCTTTCTCCCCGCCACCCATGATTGACAATCACACTAACATAATTCTCCCAGTCCCTCTTACTCCTCTTTATTGTCCCCTCCTAAACCAACATCACCGCCACGACTGCCAACTTCTACCACCTACACATGCACATTCTCTTCGTCCTGTGGCCCTTGGCTCTCACACTGCTGAGAAACTCTTATTGGGTTAATCTGCTGGTGTTACTGGGCCAAACTGTTTATCACATTGGGGAGTTGGTGGGCAGATGGGGGCACAGTGTCATTGGTGAAGTTTTGTCACAATGAAACTCATGTTTGTGGAGGCTGAGTGAGATATTAAGGAGGCTACAATGCTGATACTCCATCTGTGTGTTATTCTAAGATGGCAGCCATGATCCTAAATCCTAAATACTAAAAATGTAGCATGTATAGCAGATTTAATGTATATATGTTATGAGTTACTAAGTTAGGACAGTACTTTCTTTGATAGTGAGCAGCCCTAGAAAGCAGGGGACAGTTTGTGTTCTACTAGCATCAGTCAGGAAAAGGCTATGTGTTCCTGTAAGACAGAGTGCATTTGGCTCCCTTCAAATATAACAGCTCGGTGCCCCTTTCTATCCTTCTTCCCTGCCTTGAAAAAAAACTGCTGAATCCCACAGAATCCAGCCGTCAAGTGCAATTCCCCTCACCACCACCCCCTGACATGGAGATGGTGACATTTACCCCCACACCCAACCCTCCTCCTCCTCAGGTTTGGGAGTTTTTATTTTTAGTTTATTGCGTCGCCTCACGCCAAAGCCTCCATGTTTTCCCTTGAAAACCTTTCTGTTTGCTCTCTATATTTCTGCATTATCTGCCTTTGCCCTCTGCTTTTCAATATGTCTATTTTTCTCCCCCTTTTTATTTCATTTTCTCCCTCCCTCCCTTTCTTTGCATCTCCCGCTGTATCCCATCCTCTCCCTCGCTGTATTTGAGCTTTACTATGGCGAAGAACTTCTCCCCTCCCCTGTTCTTGATAAATCAGGGGTCTGAGCGGCGGCACTCGGTCAGAGGCATCAGTCGCGAGGCTGATGAGATAAGCGCCGCTCATCTCTCGGCCCTGTATGGAGATTTATTGGGCTGGGATAAGCAACAAGCTAGCCATCACTCTCAGGCAAATAGACTCCCCGCCTGCATGTGTTTATTCTTATTGCACTGCCACGACCACTGCCGCTGTCAGGGGTGGAGTAGCCCCCGGAGGCCTGCTCCGTGGTAGAGGAAGCCTAGCCCTGCTCTCTGGATCATTACCTTCTATTAGATCAAGAAAACAAGGCTCCACACCGGGGCTCTGAGTGACACTGATGGCCCAATTTCTCTCTATCTCCGAGGACCACATAGGCATATATAAAATAAGGTTATTGTTTATATTGGCTCCTCACATCTGAGTGTCAATGGTGTAGTCTTCCTTTTGTGTATCTGTAAGCTCTTCTTTTGGTGCATTGCACAGAAAATTCCTAATTATTCATGTACAAACATGTATTTCAGTGGTGGGGCCGGATGTCATGGGGCATTCAGGGGCAAGTAAGGTTCAACTGGATGTATATATTGGCTTTGTGGACAATGGATGTGTGGTCATTGAATTTTGAGATCTAAACAATGTGCCCTGTGTACTGTAGCTCCACTTGGCTCCCAGTCCTTAAAGCCAAGCTATGTAATAAAAGAAAAAATAAAACAATCTTTGTCTTACAAATAAAAAAGTTGATTTCATAAGCAAATGAATGCACCCATGCTGAATTAAAACACTGGGGCTTTCCTGCTGCTTGGATCGATATGAGCAGTAGCTCATGGTGGCTAACATTAACTATCATTAGCAAACACAAGCTAGGTTTTTTTTTTTACCCGTGCTACTGTTACACTATGTTTAAGCGTGTGACTGATGAACATTTCAGCCATTTTATCACAAAAGTAAACACACCCTACAGCACAAGAGATGTGTTTGTTGTTTCCTGCTTGTGGGTCATAGGCTGGAAGATGAAGATGGACGACGTGTCTCTTCTTCCTCCCACTGTACAAAAATGAATCCAAAGGATCCTGGATACAGCTGTTGCCATCTTTTGTTAGTATCGCCGTTTGGAGCCAGAGACTGCGTAGTAAAGATCTCTGCAGTATCAAGTTCCCACCCATACCCCGTCCGACTAATCACAAGCAGTGTGACTGACCACGGGCACACCAATACACACAGCTTTGAGTCATGGCGTCAAATCCCCTTTTTAAAGTATCAAATAACTAATTATAACCAAACTTATAAGAAACGACCTAAAAAGGAAATACGTAAAATGACAGATACCAATTTTGGGACATGTACTATCCGTTTATGATCTGTACTGCAGCCAGCTGCTAGGGGGTCATTGAGATATTTTGCCTTCACTTTTTGGGAGCTGTTGTCCATCTTTGCATACAGTCTATGTTTTGGGACTTCTGCTTGCTTTTAACCACGATCTCTTATTTACATGCAGATTGCAAATTGTGGCAACGTCATGTTTCACAAATGATTGTTGATCACAAATTGCAGATTTGTTTCTGCAGGTCGCTCGATGTTCATGCACAGGTGGCAAATTTATTTTGATGAAAGAAGCATGCCAAAATTAACAGGAGAGAAAGTTATTATATGATGTTGCAAATTGCAGCTTGGATGTTGAAAAACTGGTGACATGGGCCTCAGGTCGCCTTATAGTATCTTTAAAGCAGCAGGCTCAGGAGAATCTTAGAGAATGAGGAGTGTGTGTATATGCCATTTTCCTGTGGTTGCCACATGGGACCACAGTGGCCGCTGTTCAGCAAAAGTTACATAGTCTCCCTCACTCTAACTCTTCTCCAGCTGCTGATGACAGCATTAATTTCAGGCGACCAGCAGTCTAACACATTAACTGTTGCCCGGCTGGTGTCAGAGAGCTGCAGGCCAGAATGTGCGCATCCAGAACCCACCTCTCCTTCCACCCCCTCCCTGGTGCCACGAAAAACACACTCCACTCACCCAACAAGTTCTCCACAAATTGCTTTTACCCTCCTCACCCCATGAGTGTACACACGCACTCACATGCACACACAAAGTTAGGCCTGGGCGGGGTAGCGGGGGTTAGTTTTTCAGCACTCAGGTTATATTTAATCATGGCTGGTGGATGAGGAGGCTTTTCTCTTTATGAAAGGTATTAGAGCAGCACTGTGTTTTCACTCAGCTTTACACTCTGCCCCCATGCTTTTCTTCCCCTGACCTCTGTTACCATGTGCCAGGGAGGAATTTGATAAAGTGACACCGGGCCCCCACTATCTCTCCCTCTCTCTCCATCTCCCATCTCTGTCTCGGATTCTAATAGTGCGTCTGGCAGGTCTGGACTGCCTCTCATCTCATCAGTGGGGTCACACCTTTGGGCTGCCCTCGCTCTCTTTCCCCCAGCACTTGCCTTGTCATTTATTTTGCTGCTAAAACGGCCGGCGAACCGGTAGGTCTGATTCAATCTCCTACATCCTTAGGCTGATGTACCGGACAGAGCCGCCGCCTTCTGCGATACGGGAAAGAGGAGGGGGGCAGGGTTTTACAGCAGGCCCTCTGGTCTTGCAACTTCCTGCTCTTCACTCATCCTTTGCTCTTTCCTCCCTCAACCTAAACCTTCTGTGAGGATTTTCTTGCGCCATACATTGTTAAAACACACTTTCGTTAGCCGAGGAATCGCACTCTGACAGAATACTCTATCATTCAACTTTCCCTCTGCATCCTTATGTGACTCACCCCAACCCTAGTTGATCTGTACTACTTCTACTTAAGGGCCCCATTCTCTTTGATCTAACTAAAGTTACAGAGGAAAGTGTGAAGCATTGGGAAAACTCCAGCAGGGGGGTTTATGCCCTTTCAACACTTTGAGAAGCTGGGGATGCTCTCCATTCTGCTTCAAGTTGCACCCGGGGACTTTCTCCACTTCACTAGCATGCATCAGCAGACACTTGGTCATTAGGTAGATTGACAGTGATTGTCTGGCCTGCAGAGCTGAGGCAGCCTGTGCTCTGCTCAGATGCCTGCTTTGAAATGCACACATATAGATTTTGTGTGGGTGAACAGAATTAACAGAAAACGTTACAAGCTCAGGTAATCGATAATGGTGTGAAAGATGCGGCGGACAGTGTGGAAATCACATTTTGGACAGGTTGCTACTCCATAATTGATTGGGTGTAGCTTTAAGCTGCTTTTTTTTCTTCAACTTAAGGACTGATGGCCAGTGCCTCACTGCTCCTCATACCTAGAGGGTGAAAGGTGTGCTGTAGAAGATGAAGTCAAAACTGAGGTGCCTTTGGAATGGGATTTTCTGCCTTACAGAACTGGGTTGTTTGTTGTTTTGTAGTCCATAGAGAGAGTGAGGAGACTAATTTGCTTTTTCGTGGGCTGTGTGAGCTCGGCATGTTCAACAAAATGCTCCAGCATCTTTTATATCTCCTGTTAGATGCAACACTAACAGTAGTTGTTGTTCCTTGACCACAGGAGCTCGGCGATAAAATGCATTTATGACACTCGAGATTGAACTTGATCTGACTCCTGTCCTCATATTCTTGCACTGGCTTCTTTTCCTTTGTGCTTTCATTTTATATCTTTTCATGTGCGCACATTCACAGAGGACAAGAATCTTGAGGAGGTTGGGGGCTGTCCTCTATTATTCATCAGTGGTAATGAGTGAAAGGAGCTGGCAGCATCTGTGAACTTATTGATCCTGTCCTCTGGTTTCGTGCCTCACCTCCGGTGGGGGAGGAGAAAGAGGAGGTGGGCTGAACCCAGACGCACACCTCTTCTCTGGAGCCTAGGGAACGTGCCCAGCCCCCTGTTCCCCTGTTTCTCTGCCCTGGCTGGCCACCTGGCACTGGGACATGAGTGTCTCACTGTTTTTGATTAGAGTGCCCTTTCTTGCCTTGGTCTAGAGATTGACTTAAGTGTCAAAATATCTGTCCTCTAGTGCTATTGTTAAACCAAAACATTGGGATTGTCACGTTTTTCCTTTTATCATGCAGTGCTTTGTGGGTTAAAGTCCATAACCATGCAAATAACTGTCATCGTGAAAACTATACCGTCTAATTGGGGATGGTGAAATGCATTGCTTTTCTTATTTTATATCCAAATTCATAGTATGTTTCCTGTAAATGATGTGAATTTTGGAAACTGTCAGACATATAAAATGTTGCTGTGTAAAATGTTGAATTTTATGAAGGATGTGTAAAGGCCATTAGCCAATAACCCTCAGCCGGCCTGTTGACCATACAGTATATCTGAACCTTGCGGAGGCCTCCCTCTCACTCTCCGTGCCTATGTATTTCCCCCACCCCACCCATTTTACTGCCCTGGTGCACAAACGCAAGCAGTCTAAATTAGGCCAGCCCCCTTTTAATACCACAGAGTGGGGAGAAGCAGCCATTATGAATTATCCTTAATTACAGCCATTTCCTAAACTAATAAAGCTGCTAAATCTTTACTGCAAAGGTTAGTTTACCCAGCATGCATAAAAACCACTGCATGTGTGTGCGTCCATGCTTTTTTTCTATGTGTGTGTGTGTGGGTGTGCACATGTAGGTGTGCGAGCTCATGCATTCAAGCGTACATGCTGGTGATTGGTGTGGGTAAAGAGTGTGTGTGTGAGTGTGTGTGTGGGCGCAGGAGAGCTGGTTGGCTGGCTGGCTGGCAGCACCCATAGTCCCATTAATTTCACGTGGGCTCCCTATCACCAGCCACAGATGCCTATAGACACGTAAATGAGTCTCCAGCGAGCGGTGGGCCGCCTCAGCCAGCCAGCTCGGGCCTAATGGGCTGGAAAGCCAGCGTATGTGACGGCAGGAGATGAGGGCCTTATTTACACTGGCAGACATTAGTGGATGGACGCTGATTCACTGATTAACACGTCAGCCTCCCTCACACACACACACACACACACACACACACACACACACACACACACACACACATGCACCCTCCCCCCCATGCCTCCAGCAGTTCTCTTCATCCCTTCCCTTGCTCCCTGCGAACCTCTATACACTCGTAGCTGCACACATAAATATGAACATATTAAAAAAAATCCATAAACAAGCATATTCTCCTTCTTTTCTTTTCTTTCTTCTCCAAACTTCCCACACCATTCACATGCCCATACAAATAAACAAATTTGAAAGACACACACACATACACCATACCCAGCGCTGGAAATGCATGGTGGCAGGTTGCTGAGAAGGGGGAAGCCATCTGTGAATGATAGCTCCTGTGGAAAGATAATGTTTCTCATGCAGCGCCGAGTGAGGCGCTGATGGAAGAAGATGACTTTTTGAATGGTTAAGTGGGTAAACGTTAGATCACGGCCACAGCGCTCCCGCTTGCCTCACCCACCATCAATCCCTCCCTCTCTCCTTTCCCTCTCTCCCTCTCCCTCCTTCCTTCTACTAGATTGTTTATTGAAAAGGCACGAGGAGGCCGCCGATAAGAGAGGCAAGGCTAATGCCATGATTTGTGTCAGTCACGCCGTACAATTTGTTACAATCGCAACACTTATCACAATATAATATGTTTATTCTGGTCAATTAAGTGGCGCAGGAAGGCTCCTGCATTTGAAGTGTCACATGCAAGATGGGACGGGGTGAGGCCGATCAAAGGAAATGGAACTAATCTAATTGCACAGCATCTCACGCTGCTGCTGCCTCCATGGCCATTGCCGTCGCCAGTCAGCCTATAAACTGATGCATTTTGGAGAAAGAAGTACAGGTTTACAGGTACAGAGATGGCCAGGTGCCCTTTTGTTTGTCTGGCACATGTGTATGCATAAAAATAGATACAGAGAAATGTATTCACCATGGAGCCCTCTCACACAAACACCTGCTCAGGTGTTGATAGACACATTTAGATCTTCGTTTTATTTACAGACACTACACATACACTGACACATAATCATGCTCGCCATCGATAGGCTAAAAAAACACAACTTGTATTCATAACATTTACACCTACAGTATATACCTGTTCAATCATGTGCGTGTCTCTGTGTGTATATATGCACTTATATTTACCTGTGTGTAAGTGTGTGAATATGTACAGTACATGAGCTGTATGACGGTATGACAGAAATGCAAACAAGGAGTGAACGGTAAGCGCACAAACAATCTCTATTACCTAGGTTTGCATAGCTGTGCAATTACAGTTGCACACAAACACCCAATGAAACATTTGATCAGTTGTATTTTTAGTGCTGTGCACATCTACAGTACTTTTGTAGACACAAGCAAAAGGAATGGGAACATAAGCACACCTTTTTACAGGCAGCCTCTTGCACACATGGACACACACACACACACACACACACACACACCTGGACATGTTGTGGTCCGACATAGATCCCAAAAGAGTCAGAGTATACATAAAAGCAGGCCAGGCAGTGAGGGCAGGCTGTGTAGCGGACCAGTGCTTCCATCGATCTGAGAGGGTTCATTAGGTAAGTGCTGACATCACAGATTGATGTCTCTTTAAACCAGTAGCTGCCGAGGAGCTGACAAGGAAAATCAGCACTATTGACTCCCTTAGTGGTGTGTGTGTGTGTGTGTGTGTGTGTGTGTGTGTGTGTGTGTGTGTGTGTGTGTGTGTGTGTGTACCTTTGCAACATATCGATGTGTGAACATACTTGCTTACATATTTGAGCACATCAGTGTCAATGTGCACGTATGTGCCAATAAAATGAACATGTGTGTACTAGCATTCGGCACACAGGTGTGTTTCTTTGCATGTGTGTGCCTCTGTGTGTGTACAGTATGTGTGCGTTTCCCTAGACGCCGCACTAAATAGCCTCGTCTTTGATGGGCTCCTTGGGTGTAGGTGTTCACTAATGTTGCTAGTTATACACTCAGCCATGCGGCTAAGGAGCCTGTCAGCCTGTTTCTGCCTTTACGCCACCATTCATCCATCTACCATGACAGAGTGGGGAAGAGATGGAGTGGAAAATGGAGATGAAGAGTAAAGGAAAGAACATAGAGTGGAGGAGTCGGAAATGGACTGGATAGCATCTCTCTCCATCTATATTTTATCGGCACATTTAGGAACTCTTTTTGGTAATTACGTTGTGCAAGGTTCTGACTAATTTGCAATCCAGAAAGATATTTTGCATGGAGCTGCTTATGTTTAATATGAGGCCTCTGTGCTGTTAAGTAAAAATTTAGGATTTAGAACTTTTTTCTTAAAATTCATGCTGTGGAAAAAGAGACTGAAAGTTGCCTCTGTATATGGCCTCAGTCCCCTCACCCAGTACTTGTCGATTGATTTGAGATGTCGTTTGTATCTGATGTGTTTCTCTAATTAAGATCAGGGGAGAATCATTGGCATTGAGTGCCTCCACGCGCCCATCGATTGGACGGGGAGAGAGTCGGTGTTAGTGAGGATAGTGTGGACAGGAGTGACAGGAATCAAACTGGTGGGTTGAGCCACAGCCACAGCAACACTAGACCAAGTAAGACGGTTTGTATAACCTCTAGTGTCAGCCATTGTGGTTTTAAGTCACCTCAGGTGCAATTTGGCACACAGATTTTTTTAAGGACCTTGTTTCTTATCATATTGTAGAGCAGCAGAAAAACAGCAGAGAGAGTGGCATTTGGTTTTGCATATATGTCGCCTGTGACCCCCTAATTATAGCATCACTTTCCTATTCCTATCAATTTCCTATTTTAATGTTGCAGCATTGATAAGCCATTTTTGTAACTGCTGATCTGCATCTATCGTAAGCCATAACAAAGTATTCAATACTTTGTAATAACTGGAGATCACACACCATACTCAACAGTCTTAAGCACTGATGATAATACAATAAACAGTACCTCCTCTAAACACCGTTGCACCACATCCCGCTGCTTCAAATGAGCAATTGATCAGCTCTTTTGGAACATAAACAGGGTGTCTTTCTGTCCGGTTGAAATGTCTTTAAATGATCAATAGTCTAGGAGAAACAAAGGCAAATTGACTTATCTTGCTTTAATATATCAATACTGGAGATGGTGTATTTTCACAAATAAGGAAAAGTAAAACAGTTTGGAAAGTTTGCCCGTACTTCATTTTAGCCTGAGCTGAGCATAATGCAAAGTAAGTGTTTGGATTGTGGAATGTGCAGAACCGAAGGCATGAATCCCTTCCAGGCCACCACCACTGGAGGCACATCCCCATTGGCTGCCTCCAGGAGATTAAAGAGAATAATTGCCAGCTGATTGGCTATTTAATTTTTCATGGACCTTTGATGCACAGGGTGTTTGTATTACCTTTATCAGCAGGCATAATAATGGGATAGAGTTTGACACACTTAAGTAAAACAGGCTTTTTCACAGAGTCGAGGAGCTGCTACTCTTCATCTCGGCACAAACGAACAGACTGCAGTGGGGCGTCAGTACCTTTTCAGTTCAGCACAAAGTCATGCACATTAGTGTTCTTCTGTGCAGCTAATGAATTATAATTAAAGAAAAGGTCAATATATCTATCCGTATATATCCAACACAGGAAATTGTAATTTAAAATACAAACTGAGATATGTTTTGCTGTGTTTTAAAAGGATGTTAGACAGTTGTTGATTGAACCATGCAGAAAGTTTCGAGAATGTAGTTTTTGATGTTATTGGATTGGATTTTAGTTGATGGTAAATTCTAAAATGTTTGATCTTCAATTTATGTAAATGAAGGGAGCAACATATTAAAAACACCTTTTACTATATGCAATGTGGTCTAACACAACACTACCACAAAGTACAACCTTAAAATTGCACCATTGCATTGAGTGTGAGCACTAACTGCTGAAAAGTGAGCATTTCAAGTAAGGTAGTGTTTATTGGCATGGCTGTTGTATTCCACTGCACAGGTGTCTCTATTTTTCTGGTGAGTCATTGTATGCAAAATGTAGCTGGTTACTTGAAATGAACTGATTTTATTTAATTTCAGGTTTTGCAAATCTCCTGGTCTCAACTCCAGCATGAACTGTGTTCTACCACCTCTTTGAAAGCAGTATGAAAGTACATGAGAGCTAGTTGTGCCAGCTCCTTCCAGATCAGGGACAGCTGCAGTTGACAGTCCCATGTTCATACCTCTGCCTGGTGACACTAATCTCTTCCTGTAGGTGACCTACCTCCTCATTCCCAATCTGTCTGTGTGTGTAGGTGTGTGTGTGTTGTGTGATGGTTGTAGCGCATGTCTCCTCTGCGGTTCCGCTTCGGAGGTCCAGGAACGGTGAGCTTCTCATGGTTGTCACTTTGAGGTGGGAGAGCAATCATTTCCTTGGACAACAGTCCCATCCTCATCCCTGCTTCCCGCCCGCTCGGATTAGTTCCTCTCACTGAGAAGATTTGCATCCAAAATATTTTCTCCTTATTTATTTTTTCTCTATTTTCCCCTGTTTTCTTTTTCTTTACATCGTCTACCATCTGTGTCTCTTTTTCTCTGCCCTTCTCTGTTTCCTCCTCCTCGTTTTCCCCCGGACGCTGTGGAGCATTTTATTACAATTGTCAGAAAGAGTAGCAATTCTATTGTGGGGTGATTACGACAGGGTGTTTTACCCACAGATCACCAGAGCAATTAAAATCTGTAAATAAGGCTACCCATGATGCCTCAGTCCAAACAATAGGGTCCCGTAGGAAGTGTTTGTTTGAAGGAGAACTGTGGAAGAGAGAGTTTCTCTGGCTTTGACTCTCTCACTCTCTCTCTCTCATTAATTAGGAGACGCTCCTTCAACCCGACACGGCTGTGTCGATGGGCAGCTTTGCACAATCGCAGTGACACATATTTCAGACACAAGATGAAGTTGTTTACTTTTGTGTAAGACCTCGCATTACGCCACTGCACTTTGTCTCGCAGCATGGCAAAAATAATGCAGGCCTACTGTAATTGTGCTAGCTACAGCTTTTAGGAGGAGGAAAGAGAGAGACCTGCGCCAGCTACTGTGAAGAAGGAGACACACTTACACTTGAAAACATAGGGCTGACACACATTCAAACAAAATGGGACGCTTGGAATTTGAAGGAATAGATTTTAGGCAATGGGGTAAGAGACAGGGAAATTGCGGTGGGAGCATGTGTGAGGTGGAATTTGTTGTCCTGTTTGAACGCTACTGATTTGCAGAAATCTGGAACCATATTAATACTGCAAAAAATATTTCTGAGCGCTCTGATTGTGGCTCGTCATTTGGCCTGCTTTTTTTCTAGTCACTTGGCAATGTGTTACATCTGTACCTTGGCATAACCAGAGGACAATGCTGCCAGATAACCAAGACAATGCTGCCAGAGAATGTCATATTCCTTGAATGAACAGCTTAATTAGGGCTTAAGCTAACCATTAGCGCGGAGAGCTACTTTTATCCTGGTTTAGCCTCTTAACCGGGGTTGCCACTAACTACCTGGTTCACAGCAGTTCACAAAGTGATGCAAGCACCCCGAATGCCTCAACTACTTTTTGGTGTTTCTTTTTCTTTGTAGAGACAAAAGGGCTCTTTGTAGTTTCGTGGGAAGACATGTGGAACATGTCATGTATTTGGTGTCAGGATGTGCGCGTACCGCTTCCGCAACCGCCCCCACCCTCCTTCATAAATTACTCACGAGTGGAGTTTGGGCAGGTTGAAGCAAAGGAACCAGACAGATAGAAGGAGGGACCGTGGGAGTGTTGTAGCTCGACACAGCACCGCGATGATGCCAGGCTCCGTGGGCCTCACCAGAGGCTATATGCCTTACCAAGATCCTGTTTACAGTCAGCCAAAGAAGCTGCCAGCCACCCATTTCCATAACGCTGCCTGCGGTCCTCTGCGGAAACTAATTTCTCTCTGCCGGAGATGCGCCATGATGCTGCCTGCTCTGTACCCATCTCACTTTGCATTCTGTGTCTTGTGTTTCTCTCTTTTGTTTCCATCTGTTTTCCTCCCATCTCATCTTTCCATCATTCCTTTTTTGCTGTGTCTCTATTTTTGTTCTCCATATCCCTCTGCACTCATCTTTTCTTGGCTTTCTTCCAGCGCTAAGCCACTGAATTCTGTCCTTTTCTGTTAATTCATATCATTTATTGTTGAAAGGATTCCAGGAACATTTTGTCACTTAAGGTGTAGCGAGCTTGCAATTAGATGGTTGGCATAATAACAAGGTATCCCTAGGTAGTGCTTACAAGGTGTTCTTGGCATATAGGTCAGTATAAAAGTTGCATATAGGTTGGTTTGCGTGTTTACAGTTAAATGCATTGAGGCTGGGGCAGCTTGTACTCTACCATCCATTGGGACAGTGGCAGTTTTTTATCATTGAGATTTGCTTTTATATAAGAGGAAGTGTGCGTTTCATTGTGTGCATGTACATCTTCATTCAAAATATATATAGATTGCATTTATTTTTTTCTGCTCATTAGTGTGCAAATAATTATATGATAATTGTTGCTCGGGTGCCTTATCCATTTCACTGTTGGCATGGTGTTTTCTTCCATCTATGTGCATGTTAACATGCCATGTCCACTCTGCTGTGTATCCGTGGTCATGTTTCTAAAACTCAACACATCTCTGCGTGAGCCTGCCATCTTCAGCTTTTTCCCCCTTGTTCTTTTCTGTCACATGTTTGTGCAGATTTTTTTTTTCTGCTTCAGCCACTTGTGTAGTTGCCATGTTCCTGTGCCTGTACATCAGTAAGCATCTGCTCTTTCAACAAGGTCCCCATGGCCTCAAATGTCAGAGCAAGCAGCTGCCAGACTAGTGCATTGTGCAGCAGGCTTGTGTTTCGCCTCCTCCCATCCCTCCACTCCTTGTTCTGTGATGTTAACTGTGATTGAAAGTAAGTAGGCAGCAGCAAGTGCTGGAAGGATGAGGGGAAGGGTCTTTGCTTTTTAGGGACTTGGTTCCTGTAGTTCAGAGGTTGTTACTGTTGCTCAGGGCCTGACTGCTCTCCAGGGCTTTAGGGTCAGGTGGGGGGAGGTGCTCTGTTGTGCATTAGGTACACCTTCCTCTGCCCTCTTGTGTGAAAGACCACTACAATGGGAAGCCATTTAAAGCTTGTCCATATTGTAGTCAATATACAAGAGGGTGTCAGGGGGAAACAGTGTGTGCACAGGATTGAATTTGCTCGTATATGCTCTTATATACCTTTTCAAGTATGCATTTGCAGTGCAACATTTTAGCCAGTGTGTATCCCCTGATGTACTTCATAGTATAGATGGCACTACAAGTGTAACTGGACGCCTCTATCAGAGTATATGTGGGCTTGTTGCATGCGTGTGTGTGTGTGTGTGTGTATGTGTGTGTATGAGTGAGCAGTCGCAGGATGGGAGCACTGAGGCAGAAGAGATGGAGGATGAACAGACAGGCAGGTGCCCCCCAGGAGGGGCCCGGGGGGCAGCGGGCCAGGGGTAGCCCCTCCAGCTTCCCCCCAGCACACTCTGCTCTGCTCTCAGACACTTCTATTGATTTGTCCAGCAGATATGACCACAGGTTAGCTGCTCTGCTAAGTACTGCTCTTTTCACCTCCCTTTGCCTGCAAACAAAGGCTGGACATAGGCTGCATTTGATGTCAGGTGATGTTGTTTCCTTGGCATTACTTTTTCTAGCCACAGTACCCGCCCTACCTATAGCCTCCCTGGCACAAAGCATGTATGAACCATCAGGGGGCACTGTTAGACTCACTCTTGCCCTAGAAACGACCCAACCCAAACCTGGCACAGTTCTCCATTGTCTCCTCCTGAGGCTGTAGGAAGCCATGAGTTCACAGTTGTGGCAGGTCTACAAGCTGTGAGAAAAGGCACTTTAGGTGTCAATCAATCCTCTGGCTTCATCTCAGGTTCCCAGGAAGTAGAAATTCTGTGTTAAATCAAGCCTAAAGTAGATTAGTCCAAACAGCAGCTTGAAATTGTGCCTGTACTTTGCTATATGTGATCAACATGTGTAGCGAAGTGTAAAGTTTGAACCTGACAGATGTAGATGGAAGCCAAAGCAACTCTTGATCAGCTTAAGACAGTTCATCTCATTGCCAAGCTCTTATGTGATCGGAAGTCAGTCGGCGGTACCTCTGTGCTCGCTGACAGGTGGATGAATCAGGTCTTCAAAAGGCCTCATTGGTGACACATTAACATGAGCCGAGCTTCCTGGAGGAATCTGAATTCTGAGCTGTCACAGGTGGCAGATGAGATAAAGCTACTATGCTGCTCTGCTTGTTTCGTAACATAACCCAACTCATGTTGAGAAGAAAATTGGCACCTGCTTGACACCTATTAAAAAGCCGTTTCTGAGATTTGAAGAAGGGTTGTTGTAACATGCCTTGTATTATTAATTAAAACAACCTCCTCTGAGTCATCATCGGCTTTCATGTGTCCGACATCAGAACAGATGTGAAGGTAAAACAATGAACACTGAAAGAAGGAAGGACGCAAGGGTGTGGGTGCAATACAACTTCCCACGCCTTAATAGCAGGCAAGTATGTCCTTACAAGACATTGCAACATAATTTATCATTGTTAATTAGGAAACTGCAGTGTAGGACAGCATAATACCAGCTCGTCATATTGTTTGTTTTTCTTTCTGCACATAGTCGCATGTCATTTTTCATGGCAGAAAGCCAGACTTGTTAGCGTGTGTTAAACTGGTCTTCTCGCAGATGAGAAATGGAGGCTATTACCAGCAGTGTCAGCCCTAAGAAACAAAATGCATTCAAGTCTGAGGGCTACCTGCAAAGTTTGAGTGAATGGGATGGGCATCTTAAAAGATATAAGTATTTTTAAATGGTCATGTTTCAGACTTCAAGCTATGTTGCAGTGCAAAGACAAAAGTATATTTTTACTTTTGACTAACTTCATGAGTACAGTGTACTGTTTAGAAAATGCAGTACCAATTAAGACCCTGACACCCCAAGCCCACGGTCAGCCATTGGTCAATGCCTGGCCCTTGGTGAGCATTTATCGCACTAGATTTGGTGGTTTGTCCGGCACCGTTGGCATTAGTCTGCCATTGTCGACCCTTGTTGGCCCTTGCTGGCTGTTTTTTCCCAGCTGATTCAGCATGTTGAATTGTTGATGGAGACGGCGGAGCCAGTTGGTGTATGAAATGACTCTGACTGTTCAACTCAGTGCATGAGAAGGGAAACGGAAGTGAGGAAAGCAAACAAATAACTGGAGTTGAGAGGATGCAGCCATCGAGCTCTTTAGCAGAAACAGTTCATGATTGTGTAATTGTTCGTTAGCACACAGGTAATATTCTTTGTTCCATCAACATTGGGTTGTGTTAATGTGCCAACTGGCTATCTTGAATCCATCTTGTCAGTCTTCCGTTTTCTATTTTTTAAGGAGGAATTCAGACTACCGCTGCCTGCTGGTATCGAGAGTTATTCCCTCTCACGCAGACGCAGAATGTACATGCTAGTTGGTCGATTGCTGTAGTCTTGTGGTGTGTGTTCAGGTGCAACTCTTTGGCCAGGACACAGGCAACATGAGGCGACGCAACAGTTGTCTTTGATGTCAGTTTGGTGTGTCTGGGCCTTTACATTTAGTAAAAAAAACTACATTCATAGGACCAGTAGATTCCTAAGTGTTGTTGATTTGAGTAAAATTGAATGTTCATGCTTGTTTATTAAGGGTGATTACCTCTTCGAATCCTTGTCACCTCTTTTATTTTTTGAGAGGTCCTTCAA
The DNA here is from genome assembly GCF_006386435.1 of Epinephelus moara. Lineage (NCBI taxonomy): Eukaryota > Metazoa > Chordata > Actinopteri > Perciformes > Serranidae > Epinephelus > Epinephelus moara. Next base: position 14,969,818 of record NC_065506.1, on the reverse strand, counting down.
AAAGCAAAGGCTCTAACGCCAAATCCAACTGTATAACTGCTTGCTATAAATGATCAGTGCCTCAACAGGTTTCTTTGACTGAAGTATTAGAGAGGCAACATCAACTGTGCCCAAAGTGCAGGGGCAAAAACAACAAAAATGATCAACATGTCAAGGGAACATTAAAGTTAAAACTAACCCACAAGGATATGATAAACATTCAGTTAAAGAGTATT